>NW_026067926.1:0-159923 GCF_014885135.2 Alexandromys fortis | reverse complement strand
GAGAGAGAGAGAGAGAGAGAGAGAGAGAGAGAGAGAGAGAGAGAGAGAGAGAGAGGTGGAAGGATGGAGAGGGATGGAAGAAAGGGAAAGGAAGAGAGAGGGTGCAGGAAAGGGAAAGGGAGAGGCAGATTGACGGGCCTGGGTCAAAACAGAAAACTTTTCTCATGTAGCCCAGGCTGGCCTCACACTCCTTAGGTAGCCAAAGACAGCCCTGAACTTCTGATATTCTACCTCTGAAATGCTGTATGCAGTGCTAGGAATTGAACCCAGGGTTTTGTGCATGTTAGGCAAACACTCTATCAATTGAGCTACATCCCAGCCCTTAAAACATGTCTCTTATTGTGGATTATAAACAAAATGGTTTACAAGCAACTGATTGAGCTGGGGTTGCAGTTCCAGTGTAGACCACATGCCAAGCATGTTCGAGGCCTGGATTCGGCCCCTTGCACCACCACAGCACAAAGAACAGGAAGTCTTTCCCCTTCCTTCTTGTTTTTCATCCAGATTCCTGTTGAAAGCACAAAGGACCTTGCATCCAAGATCTCCAAGGAAACGAGGAATATTAAGCACATAGGATTGCCCTCTCAAAGGAAAGGAAATAAAAGCCTGTTTTTCCACCCAGAAAGCTGGGGGGTGGAGGAGGTTAGTAGCCTGGTGATCTCAGATATCTGTTGGGTCAGGCTGTATCAAGCTTCCACAACCAGGACCGGAGGTGGCTAATAGTTCAAATGACCTCTACACTATCTGTATGACAGTGACCACACCAAGTGCCTCCCTGGGCCCTTAAGCTAGCACAGATAGCCTATCTGTAGAACCTATCTTCTTGGAAGAAATGACACATTCTTTGAGTTGAGTTCCAATGTGATTACATCTCCTTGTGTACCGGGTATTGTGTTATGTCAGGAAAATTTTTTTCCAAATTGCACCGTGTTTAAACGTAGACTTCCAGTGTTTGATCCAGCCCGTCTAAATCAGGTTGAACCCACTTTTCATTCTTAGCCCTTCACAGATCATTTCCCTGCCTGCCAGGACCCCCACAGGGACCCCCACAGATTCTGGCCAAAAGCCCCTGCATGCTCTCCCTGACCCTTCGGACTTTCTCACTGCATCTCCGAAGCCTCCCTCCCTTTTGACCATGCAGCTGTTGGCTGGCTTCCATTGCTGAACATACTGACTGCCCTGAACCCTAACTCAAGTAGGCGTAGCATTCCTTCTTCATTATCTCCACTCGTCTTGTCCCACCCAGAAACTGCTGAGAGGACAGCTGGCTTGATCTGTGTTCATTTTCTCTTAACTCTTGTTGTCCTTGCTCTTAAGGGAGTGGGGGTGGGGGACTGGAACAAAAAGAGGAGGAACTTACTTATTCCAAATTCTCATGGGTGGGAATTTGTGACTCTTCCCCCATTGTCTTACACTTGCCGCCTCAGCCCGTACAGGCTACCTTCTGTTCCTTCCCTTGGGCTGGTCCCAGACCCGGAGAACTCCTGCTCACCCACCAGAGGCCATCTTGAGAGTCATCCTTCTCAGAGCCCTTCTTTCCTCCCAGGCGTCTCTCTCTAAGCCATCACTGCAAACACCCAGGTTCCTTCGTCACTCTCCTCAGCTGAACACAGGCTTTGTGGGGCCAGGGGCATGGTTTGTTTGCTTCTGCAATCCCTTGCTCCTACAATATTGGCCTGCCATGGGCGTCCATAAATACCGACTGAATAACCCAGGAACTCCAGGGTTCTGAGTGGCAGGGTTGGGATACACCAGCCTGATTCTGTTCCTCTTTGTTTTATTGTCCTGAATCTCCCTGGAACCTGAGCTTCAGTGCCCCACAAGCTCCTCCAGTTCTCCTCTGTCCACCCCAGGACCAGTACTGTCTTCACTGTCTCTTCCTCCAGCCATGTGACGATCAACAGTTGTTATCTGTTATTAGAGGGCCACCCTGCGCCTTCATATTCATGGCCTTTGTCCTTGAGCTGCCCCGATCTTGCCTTAGTTCTGTGGCTGTTGAACTTGGAGGTCTGAGCGCCTAGGTATTCAGATGTGTTCATAGCATACAAACACTAAGTTACAAACTGTATCAGCAGTCTTTCAAATCCTGCCTTCTCTTTGCAGAAGGTCACGTTTTTGACAACTATCACAAGTGTGCATGTGCCACGGCACACATGTGGAGGTCAGAGGACAAGCCTCTTGCAGTGATTTGAATAAGAATGCCCCTAAAGGCTCATGTTTAATACTTGGTTGGTACCCAGTTGGTAGAGTGTTGGAGAAGGACTAGGAGGTATCACCTTCTTGGAGAAGGTGTGTTACTGGGAGTGGGTTTTGAGGCTTCAAAAGCCCGTGGCACTCCGAGCTATCTATCTATCTATCTATCTATCTATCTATCTATCTATCTATCATCTATCTATCTATCTATCTATCTATCTATCTATCTAATTATCTATCTATCGTCTGTCTATCTATCTGTATCTACTCTGTTTCACAATTGTGTTTCAAGATGTAGCTCTCAGTTACTGCTGCTGCCTCGCTTCCCACCATGATGCTCTTGGACTCACTCTCTGCAACTGTAAGACCCCAGGAAACTCCTTCTTCTGTAAGTTGCCTTGGTCGTGCTTACAATAGAAACGTCACTAAAACAGTTCCCTCCGTCCACCTTTATGTGGGTTTCTGGATTAAGCTCGGGTCGCCAGGTTTACACAGTTAGCACTTTGTTCCCTCAGCCATGTCACTAGCCCCAAGGCAAATGAGTGTAAAGAATGAATGCCAGGGCCAGGGCCAGGAGGGGGTGTTTGTGTTTCCATGCCCTTCAGCTCGGCCCCTTCGATCCCCAGTGTTTTTCCTATGTAGACAAAGCATACTCTGACAGACAGCACAGTGTGGTTAGCGTGAGAGAGACAGGAAACAACCCAGTCTCTACCAGTAAGAGGCTGGTTAACCATCCATTGTGTTAGTCTGCCTCCCATGAGTGCAGCAACAGCTGAGCTAGTCAACTCAGGAAGAGAGATGGCTTCTTCTGACTCCTGTTGGAGGAGAGTCTGCAGGCCCGTTGGCCCTGGGCCTTTAGAGCATGGTTAAGAGTCACATCAAGCAAAGTTTTACCTAGACACAAAGAAGGAGAAAGAAGAAACTGAGACCCAGTGATACCCTCCAAGGGAAGGTTTTTGTTTTTGTTTTCATTTGTTTGTGTTTTTAGAGACATGGCCCAAATGCATAAGAGAATTCACAAAGAGGAAAATGTACAGTTTACAAAAAGGAAAGACTTATTTTGCTCATGGTCTCAGAGCTAGATCATAGTAGGAAGGCACGTGGCAGAGACTCATGCAGGAAAGAGCAGAGAGGAAGGGTCTATGGACCAGGTGGAACCTTCAAGCTGCAACCCCGGTAATCTGCTTCCTCCAGCTTTTCCCTGCCTCTTGAAGTTCCTGATGTCTCCCCGAATAGTGCCACTGGCTTGGGGGGGGGGGCAGACACTTAACACAGGACCCAGTGGAAGATGTCTCACACATAGACCCTGACACTTCCCTGACCTAAACCTGTAGGCCCCACCTCTCGAAAGCAATGGTCAGTCTGAATTACCTACCTGATGAGATCAAGAGTCACTTGGGAGATGGGCCACTGGGCATGTCCATTAGATTATCTTGATTAGGTTAGTTGCTGTGGGCAGCACCATTTCCTGGGCTAGGACCTGGACTGCATGAAGAAAAAGTGGACCTGAGCACATGTCTTCACCTCTCTCTCTCTCTCCTTCCTGAGATGCAGGGTGACTAACCACTCTGTGCTCCTGCTGACATAATGTCTTTGTGAACCAACAGCTACTCTTCTTCCCTCGGTCACTCTTACGGGATATTTTCTCCTGGCAACAAGGAAAATAGCTAAGACAGCACTGCCACCTCTCTAATGCACTGCAGAGAAGATCTTTAACCTGGGCTTTGGGGCCAATCCAGATTCAAATGCCAGGGCTTAGACCATGGGACTGCATGCTGCCAGCAATGGCGGATGGCTGTCTGTGGTGGGTAGCAAACCCTCTTCTCAATGGCTGGTGAGTGCAAAATGAGCTTCGCTGGCCACACGGTCTCTGTTGCTTCTACTCAAACCTGCCAAGTTCATGCTGAGGTGACGTGTGAATGAATGAATGAATGAGTGTGGCTGTCCACCAATAAAACTTTATTCATACTTGATGAGTTTTAGTATCAAAATGCCAAGACCATTTTTTAAAAATCTCATTTAAAAACAGGCAGTAGAGCAGATTGGCCGCTGGACTACAGTTTGCTGACAGGGAAGAAGGGACAGGTGTTGGTGAGCACTTCATTTGCTTGGGGTGGCATGTCTGCGTAAGCATGGTGTGTGGATTGTTCGTGTGCGCATGCACACGCAGAGGTAGTTATCAAGACATGATCAGTCTGACTTCGGAGATTTCACATGACTTCCTATAGCATGTCTGTACTTTTTTGCACCACTTCAACTTTCTATCTGAAGCTTGCGGCATCTTTGCTGATGTCATGCTTCGAGAGCCTCAGCGGCATGTGGCATGTCTGTGGCTCCCATAGTGGTAATTGTCAGGTGATGCTGCTGATCTGGACTGGGCTCCTGCCTGGACTGGCTGATTCAGACTGACTTTAGTTGGGAACACTACGGCAACCTTGCTCTCCATGTCTCTTTTCCTCGTGGGAAAGCCCAGCACGGAGACATTCTCCTTGCAAAGCAGAAGTACAAGTAAGTTCAAGCATAAGACGGAGCAGGCTCCTGGCCCCTTGCCAGTTGCTAACATCCATTAGTCAAAATAAGCCCTGCAGTTGAGCTCAGAGCCAAAGAGAGAGAACTCTCGTGAGTCTGATGGTGAGGGACCTAGACGAAAGAAGAGGTAAGAACTGTGGCCGTCAGTGCAGACACACATGCTGTCGCAGTCAGCAAAAGCAGCAACGTCGGGAAGAAGTAGGATGGCTACCCAGTCTCCCACCTGCCTCCATTATGTGGTACAAGTGACAGGCACCTGCGGAAAGGACAGTGACTTTATCTCAGCATCCCAACAAACCTCAGAGGGCCTCCTTGACTCTCATTGGGCCACAGAGCTGTCCCTGGGCTGGCTCATCAGAGTCTGGGAGGGAGCTTGCAGTATTGACTAGCTACCCTAGAATCATCTTCTATTCTGGTTGGCCTCCTTAGCCCTATCCCTTGCTCTCGTTGGCGACCCTGGTATCACATACTGTTCTGATTGGCCACCCTGACATTACTTGCCCACTCTGCTGAAGGGGGGACCAATTCTATCTGTATGGATGAGAGGAGGGATGGTTTACTGCAGGCATACTAGTGATGTGTCTCATAGCAATATCTGACTTAGGTTAGCTGTCCTAGCAGCTGGCCAGGAGGTGTACACTGTGGTGAAAGGGTTTCACCTAGGGGTGACCACAGGGAGCACTAGGGAGGAGGTAGGAAGTGGAGAGGCCAGAATGCCCTGCTCAGTGAGCATTATGGGCAGATTGATGATAGAAGAAGTAGTGTGTGTGTGTGTGTGTGTGTGTGTGTGTGTGACATACACACAACCCCCCCACACACACACAATTCTCTGGGACGTAAATAACCCGAGACTCTCATCTGCCATTTCCAGTCACAGTTGGTTGAGGGCTGTTCCTGGGGACATTCCTTCCATGGCCATTGTGGCCTGCCTTGGTGCAGGTCGAGCAGGTTCCTGTGGCTGAGGTGAGAATCACAGGTGCTTTCAGCAGGAAGTTGATAATGGCCAGTGCTGGGGACACGGATGCACCAACTCTTACAACACTGGTTTATTTCGTTCGGTCAGTTAGTTTGTCCTTGGACAGGTAAGACTTTGAACACAGATAGACTTACTGCTCGGGATCGAGATCCAGGGCGAGCCCCCAAATGTTATGCTCAGTCTATGAGGACCACAAAAGACCACCATGGAGACCGAGTTACCAAAATGCAAAAGCAAGGTTTATTGTGCGCACAATACAAGCCAGCAGGGACCTCGTCAGTACAGTAGCAGCAGCAGCAGCAGCAACAGCAACAGCAACAGCAACAGCAACAGCAACAGCAACAGCAACAGCAGCAGCAATAGCAGCAGCAGCAAGAAGAGGTACCCCGCCCTTCTAGAGGGCATTATTTAAAGGCAAAAACCAGAAAAGTTACATTAGCAGGGTGTGTGCTGGCCGGTGAGCCTGTCTACAATGGTTGGAACATTAGGAATTTCTTTGAATCATCTGCCCCTGGGTGGTGCCTGGGTGGTCTCAGTTTGTGGTCTTTATTGGAATCAGGTATTGCCCCAGGGTAAACTACTGAGACTCAGGCCTCTATTGAGCTTGTCATGGCTGGGTCCTACAGTCCTAATCATGTGACAAACACATGAGAGAGATCTCAAGCTGTGGGTACACCATTCCCTGGGCTACGATTCTGGATTGTATAAAGAGAAAAATACCAATAGTTTATCTTGGTTTGCTGTTTCAGAGGATTCAGTCCACCATGGAGGGTATGCGTGTGTGTAGTGGAGCATTGTGTGTGTGTGTGTGTGTGTGTGTGTGTGTGTGTGTGTGTGTGTGTGTGTAATGGAATAGAATGGTTCTTGTCACAGCAGCCAGGAAGCAAAGAGAGTAACTGTGCCAGCCAGTGGGGCTTTGCAGCCGACAGGGAGGGCAGGTGCCCCTTTGAGGAAATGCCCCATAGACACATGTAGACACGCACTTTCCTAATTTGATAGGCATCTCTTGATCCAATCAGACCGATAATCAAAAAGAAGCACAGCAGCCTGCACACTGCCCCTCCAGGCAAGGAAGCCAGAGGCGGGGCCTCTGGACAGAAATCCCAAAGAGGAAGTGTGGCACAGTGGTTCCAGCACACTGTGGAGGAGGGGGTGTGTAGGCTGGTCTCTGCTCTGCCAGTTCTGGCCAGAAGGATGTTGACACTATTTTAATCTTTGGGCATAATGGCCGTCCAAAGGTTCTGAGCAGACTAACTGAACTCCTGTGAGCAGTTTGATTATACAATGATGGGAACGTGAGAAGGGTCCAAGAACTCAGTCCAAGGACTGAGAACAGCCTGGAACATCCCTGAGAAGAATGTCCATACACTCTGAGGCGAGGAGAAGGGAAAAGACACCGTGGGAGAGAACTGAGTCAAGGCCGAGGACATGGGCGGCACTAAAGAGAAGATGAAGAACGTCCTTAAAAACCAGCAGCACAGACGCTGCTTACAGATGGAGAGGGGACCAAGAGGAGCCCGAAGCAGGGCAGCCACCCTGGGTGGGGGAACTGCCGTGTCCCTTTCCAGAAAACCTGGTACCACCTTCTGATCCTCTTGCAAAACAGCCAGAAGCTGGCGTAGGACGCTGTCCCGCTCATAGCTCAGCTTTGGTGTCTTCATGTTTCCTTTCCTGGGGACCAACCCGTCTCAGCTCTGGGACAGTTAAGACGGAAAATCCACACAAACAGCCTGAGGAAATAACCCAAAAGTCCAAGTAAAGGGGTGGGCGGCAGACCTGGCTGCCTCCCCAGAAGGAGTACTTTAATTTATTATTTATTCCATGTGGAGCTTCGGTCTGGCAGGGTTCAGTGGGGACAGCTGGCTCTGCTCTTCTGGATGTCGGGTTCAAACAACAGCCACATTCATTTTACTGACGACTCAGCAACTAAGTCAGAGGTCAGTGGGCTCAATCATCTCGGTTTCACTTGATGTCAGCTGGGATGACTCAGGGCTGCCGGGGGAGCCGTTTGAAGACTTTCTCAAGTCTCAGTACTATCTGGGCAGTTCCAAAGCTCAGTGCCCACTGTATACGGGCTCTTCGCTGGGCTTCCCATGGCATAATGACTCCAGGCTAGTGGACTGACTGCTTTCATGCCACTCAAGGACCTCAAGACACGCGGAGAACTGGGCATGGTGGCACACACCTGGGGCCCAGAGGAAGAAGAGGCAGGGTGTCAGCAAGTCCAAGACCAGACCTAGCTGCAGGGTGAGGGGTGGCCACAAATCATGTGTGTGCAGGGCTGAAACATTTTATCTTATCCTCAGCTCAGCTTTAGAAGGCACAGCATCATTTCTAGCACATTCTATCCATTGAAGAGTCACTGAGACTAGCCATGGTGAAGAAGGGGGAAATCAGACATTAAAAAAAAATGGGAGAAGCCATGAAGGATGGGAAATGTTTTAACAGTGAACTGTTTGGACCGTGGCTCCCACTGACAGCTGGAGCTGTAACGAATGGGCTGTAAAGCATTATGCCGGGGGAAGAACGAAGTGGTTGGTGAAAGGGTTCTCAATACGCCCTTCTGGGGGCGAGGGATGCAGCCCAGTGGGTAGAGAGCTTGTCTAACATGCGTGACGCCCTGGGTTTGCTTCCCAGCACTGCATAAACCAGGGTGACACTGTATGCCTGTATCCCAGAATGCCTAAAATTCCAGGACTCAGGAGGTGGCAGCAGGCAAGGTCATCCTTGGCTACTGTAGTAGTTACTTTTCTTGATGCTGCCTCAAAATATCTGACAATCAGCCTAAGGAAAGAGAAGCTTATGTTTTACTCAAAATTCCAGGGTTCTTGTGCCAACCAAAGGGATCAGCAGGTAAAGGCGCTTGCCATCAGCCCGACAACCTAAGTTCAGTCCCTAGGACTCACATGCTGGAACGAGAAAACCGTCTTTCAAAAGTTGTTCTATGACCTTCACACAAGAGCTGTGATATGTACATATGCACACATGTGTACGAGATTAGTGAATGAATGAGTGAATGAATGAATGAGTTCCAGGGCACACAGTCCATCACAGCAGTCATTCCACAGTCGGGAAGTGAAGAGCAGTGAGCATGCTCTTTGCTTTTCATGGAGTTTAGAACCTCATCCCAGGGAACGGTGCTGCCCACAGTAAGAATGGACACCTTCATTACCTAGCCAAGAGAACCCTTCACAGACATGTACAGTGATTTCTTCCTATCAGCTGACAATCAACATCAATGATTGGGCCAGCCTCAGATCAATGAGATCATCTGGGAGACAGGTCTTCCAGCACAAAACAGACTCAGAAGTGAGCCCTTCGTGTATGTATGGTTCAAGTCTGAAGTGTGCCCACAGGTTCTTGTGTGGAAGGTGAACACAGCCCGGTTGCTCCAAGAGTTAGTTATTTCTGGATGCTCCGTATTATCCAGTTATACAGAACAGTCACCTTTTTGGTTGATATTAGCCCTTTGATGCAACCAGCCACTTTCTAGACAGTTGGTATTAGCACAGTGGCATCAGCAATGAGCTTTGGTGTAACAAGCCCAGATACACCAGAAGGCCCCATTGAGATGGTTTCTCAATGCCTGGTTACACCATCTTCAGGCCAGCTCACAAACATTTACTTTCAGGATGGTTGAGGATAGTCCCAACTACTTCAAATCACTTCTCGGCGGTGCTCTTAACTGCTGACCCTTCTCTCCAGCCCAAGTCCCAGCTACTCCAGCACTCACTTTCTGAGTAGACTCTACCAACCATTCACTGTGACATTTGCTTGCTGAATGACTGATACTATTCAATCACACAAGCACTATTATTTATTCATTTATTTATTTGGTTTTGCTTTAATTGCTTCAAGATGGGCTCTCACACTGTAGCCAGCCTGGGCTTGTGCTTTCTGTATAATGTATCCTGGGCTTGAATCTTGGCAATCCCCCTGTCTTAGCTTTTCCAGTGGTGGGACTATAGACAAGAACACAATGTCCTCTTTTCAGTGGTCATTTTAAATGTGACTGGTGTCAATACACCACCTGAAAGAGATTGTCACAGGGGAATTTTTTTTAAAAAATTAAGTCCTGGAAGTAATGGCATGCACCTTTAATTCCAGAATTCAGGAGACAGAGGCAGGTAGGTCTTTGTGGTATTGGAGGCCAGCCTGGTCTACAGAGTGAGTTCTACAATAGTCAAGACTATACAAGGAGACCCTGTCTCAAAAAGGAAAAAAAATCTAAGTATATTCTGTCTATAGGAAAATAAATATCAAAACAAATGTAAAAGGAACCAAGAGTGCCCACATTTATTTCCAACAAAGCAGGCTTCAGATAGGAATATTAACACCGATTTAAAAAGAATGCTAGTACACATTTTAAAGGAACAATTATACGACAACAAAAGAGGAAATTCTCTACAAAAATATGAATGAAGATCTTTAATGTGTATGCATTCCCTCCAACAAAGTCAGAATGCTCAAGGCACAAACTGATGGAACTTTAACGAGAAATAGACGAGTGATTCATCAGATGTCGGAGATGACACCTCTTCCAGGGACTGACAGGTAGAGCAGAAAGAAAACCAGCAAGGCTGTATTGCATTGCACCACACTGCACTGTGTTTGCCAGTGCTGCCAATCACCCATATCCAAAGGGCACATAAATGTTCCGTAAGAGCACCTCAGCCAACCCCCGACACTGGGACATTCACTAGGATGACTGGTCTGCTCTTCTCTACTCTACATGCCAGCCCTGTCTGTCCTTTTCCTGCCTAGCTATTGGCCATTCGGCTCTTTATTAGACCAATCAGTTGTTTCAGGCAGGCAAAGTAACACAGCTTCACAGAGTTAAATAAATGGAGCACAAAAGAATGCAACACATCTTTGTATCATCAAACAAATATTCCACAGCATAAACAAACATAACACTTCTTTAATATTCTATGACAAATATTATGAACAATTCTCTTGCCACAATTTTTAAAAGTTTTAAAGTGTTTTATTGTATGTGCCCAGGTGGTTTGCCTGCCTGTGTATCTGTGCACCATGTGCATGCAGTGCCCTTAGAGTCCAGAATGGATCCCCAGAGCTGGAGTTACAGGTGTCTATGAGATGCCATGTGGGTTCTGGGACTCAAACCTGGGTTCTCTGAAAGAGCAGC
Source organism: Alexandromys fortis (assembly GCF_014885135.2). Classification (NCBI taxonomy): domain Eukaryota; kingdom Metazoa; phylum Chordata; class Mammalia; order Rodentia; family Cricetidae; genus Alexandromys; species Alexandromys fortis. Next base: position 149,076 of record NW_026067926.1, on the reverse strand, counting down.
CAGTGTTCTTAACCTCTGAGCTATCCCTCCTGCCCTCTTACCACAAATCTGATAGCATATAAAACAGATTAAAAAGCCTTTTAAACACACAAATCACTACAGGGCAAGATGGAGAAATATGTATCTTAATTTACTTGCTATCTATTAAAGCAATAAAATCAATAATTAATAAGATCAGAAAAGAGAGCCACAAGGTCGGGGATGGCAAGATGGCTCGAGCAGTGGGTAAAGGTGCGTGCCTCCAAGCCTGAGGACTTGAGCTCATTCCCTGGGAGGAGATGCAAGGGGAGAACTGATCCCCCAAAGCTGTTCTCTGAATGAACACACAAAATAAATAAATGTAATTTTGAAACTTGTCAAAGGTACAGATGGTTGCAACGGTGAACCCTAATAAGCAGGAAAAATGACGCCGATTACCTATGACACTTTCCAGAGAGTAGTAGAAGAAAGATTTCTTTCTAAGTGATTCGGTGTGACTGGCGTTACTCTCACACCAGAACCAAAAATGACATTACAAGAAATGAACACTGCAGATCAGTATGTCTCGTAAGCATAGACGCAGAAGCCCTCAGCAAAATGATCAAGTCAGATCCAATTCCATATGGGAAGAATCATAAACTGCCGTCAAGCAGGATTGATCCCAGCTGTGTATGGCTGATTCAACAGTCGGAAGTGAATTAGCACCATCCTTCACATCCACAGGCTGATGAAGAAAACATCTTACCATGCCCACTGGGTCAGACGGAGCATTTTACAAAAATCCGATGTTCATGATCAGAAAAAAAAAAAAAAAGGGTAACTAAAATTTCTCAGAAAACTAGGAATTGAGTGTGGGAAAAAGAAGGAGGAGAAAGAAGAGGAGGGAAAGAGGAGGAGGAGGAGGAAGAAGAAGAGGAAGAGGAAAAGGAAGAGGAAGAAGAGGGTGACAATGATGACTAAGAAAAGAGTAAAATGTCTTCAACTTGATAAGGAACATCCGCAGAAAGCCACACAGCTAGCATGTCCCTCACCGGTGAGATTCTAGATGACCCTGCACACCCAGATCAGCAACAAGGCAACAGTGTCCCTTTTCCCACCTCAGCATCACACCAGAAATTCTGTCTAATGCAAAAATACAGAGGAGGTCAGGTGTGGTGGTGCACGCCTTTCATCCCAGCAATTGAGAGGCAGTGGCAGGCAGCTCTCTGTGAGTTTAAGGCCACTTCTAGATAATCAGGCCACCTAGGAGACCCTGTTCAAGCAAGCAAATAAACAACAATAACAAAAACAAAAGAAAAAGAAACAAAGGAGGAAGAAAGACAGCTTGAGAAGGAAGAAAGTAATATTATTGTTTATATTTTTAAAAATCTGGGGACTTGAGAGATGTCGAAGTGATTAGGAAGACTGACTGCTCTTCCAGAGGGCCTGGATCTGATGCCCTCATCGGTCCTCCATGGGTACTGCACTCATGTGGTGCACATATACTCATACATGAAGGCAAAATACTTAAACACATAAAAATAAACAAATCTTTTTTTGAAATCCTAAAATGTCAAAAACAATAAACTCCTGGAAGTAGTGGCTGTTTGAGGAAGAGATGCAAGATATAAGGTTAATAAACAAAAAGCCGACTGCTTCCCTATAGGCCAGGCATGAAAAGCTGGGCTCAAAATCAAGCACATAAAACTAGCCACATTTGTACAGAAAAGGAAGGCACTGCGCTTTACACCCGCATCCCTGAACTTGGGAGAATGAGAGAGGAAAACAGATGTGCATTTGAGACGCCAGCCTGGTGCCATATAATGAGATTCAGGGTAGCCTGAACAACACAGCAAGACCTTGTCTCCAGGAAATAAGGGGAGGAAGGAGGGAGAAGGGGTACTTATTTGCAGACTGCAAATAAGATATACAAATGGCAATGTAAAAAAAAAAAAAGCATATAAAAAGAGTGGCTAAAATCCAAAACTCAACAGCACCAAATGCCAGAACAGATGAAGCACAACCAAATGGATGTGTTGTCTGACTGCTTTCTAAAAGAAAAACCCACGTTTGTATCCGTGTGTTAGGGCTCTCGCAGCCTCGCTCAGACAAGCTTCTTACAATGGGCGGCAGCTAACGCAGACTGAAAACTGGTCCAAGTGTGAGAATGGATGGCTGTTGAGAGCTCAGCCCGAAACAGGTCATCTCTGTCACCGCTCCCACGGCTTAGAGAACACAGTGGACGGAGGAAGGCGGGAAGGATGTGAGAACAGGAGGTTTGGGGATGGCGCTGTGAAACACTGTCTTCTGGACATGACACAGCTGTTACACTCATGAAATTACGGCAGCAATGGTTGACCCACACGGACTGGACCCTTTAAACACGCCATGATAGTGGAGAGGAGGAGAGTGGATCCCGGGAGATCTAACCTCTCTCCGAGGAGCCATTGGCAAGTAACGCCTACCAGAGGAGAGGGGTTATTTCTTTAGTGATACAGCCAGGGGTTAGCTGTCCATGCTCTGGTAAATACTCCCCAACCATTCTCAAGCAAGAGCCTTCGTTAAACTCAGTGGGTCACAAAACAAAACCCATGAAACTGTAAGGGGCACTACAACAAGGAAAGGGTGCAGTGGGCAGGGTGGGGGGGCCTTAGCGAGGCCACTGAAGAATATACGTGCATAAAATAATCAAATAACGCTTTTTATTAAATGTATTTATTTATTCTCAGGGGAAGGGTTCACGCCACAACCCATGTGTAGGGGACAACTTGAAGGAGTTGGTTCTCGCCTTCCATTGGTCAGGAATCGAACTCAACTCCTCAAGCTTGGCAATAAGTGTCTTTACCAGAAGAACCACCCCACCGGTCCTGTTCTGTGGGTTTGGGTAAAGGCATGACATATGAACCTATGTAAAGATGGAAGGAGAGAACTGACTCCACAGAGTAATTCTCTGACTTTCACACGCCTGTGGTGGCACACAGGCACCTCCCTCCAAGAATAACAAATAAAATGAAGGTTTAAAAACACTATCCGAGAGGACAGGGAACATTCGAGCTAGTCTGGACATGGGTAGTAACTGTTCCACTCTGTGCAGAATTTGGATCATGGAAACTGGGCAGAGTGTGTGTGGAGTCTATTTTTTTTTTTCGAGACAGGGTTTCTCCGTAGCTTTTGGTTCCTGTCCTGGAACTAGCTCCTGTAGGCCAGGCTGGCCTCGAACTCACAGAGATCCACCTGCCTCTGCCTCCCGAGTGCTGGGATTAAAGGCATGCACCACCACTGCCCGGCTTGGAGTCTATTTTTGAGTCAGTCAGCTGTCATTTCAACATCACTGTGACAAGGACCTGGCATGATTTAACCAGAGGTTCGCTTTGGTTTATAGTTCCAGACATTTCTGTCTGAGTTTTGGCTTGCTCCATGGTTTTTGGACTTGTCTAGCTAAACTGGTGAGATTCAGGCTTAGTATGTCTGCAGATGACGATAACAGGGCAAGGCAGAGGAAAACTGCTTGCCTTGTGGCAGCCAGAAAGCAGAGAGAGGAACAGGAAGGGGCCAATCTACTCTTCCAAGGCGCACCCCTGGTGACTTACTTCCTCCGGCCAGCACTTCCTAGTTGTGCCGTCAGACAGCGAATCCATTGGTGGGTCAGTCTAGGGAGTAGGTCAGAGTCCTTAGGATCTGGTCACCTCTCAATGACTGTGTCCACAGATTGGAGACCATGCAGCAGCACAAGAGCCCTTTGAGGACTCTTCGCAGGGGGACAATTGCAGTACTACATGCTCAATTCTTTGTTTCACCTGCGTGTGTACATGTATGTGCAGGTGCTTGTTTGGGTGGGTTTACAGGTCGGTAGAGGGCATAAGTCAACTTTGGGTGTTGTTCCTCATGAACTGTCTGCTTTTTTTTGTGGGGGGTGGGGAGGTACTGGACATTCAGCCTGGGTCCTCATGCATGCATGCTAGGCAATTACTCTACCATCAATCTATAACCCCAGCCCTCACCTTGTTTGTGTTTGTTTGTGAGGCAGGATCTCAGACAGTATATGTTAACGTCAGGCCTGCTATGCTGACCTTAAACTTCATTTGCCTCCATTTCCCCTCCATCTGCGATCCTACACTGAGATTACATGCATTTGCCAGCCTGCTGAGATCATGGACTGCTGGGGATTGAACTCAGGGTCTCACTCATGCTAGGCAGATACTCTACCAACTGAACCACAGCCCCCGCTGGGTGTTCTGCTCTATCGCTCTCCACTTTATTCCCTTGGGAAAAAGCAGTTCACTGAATCTGGCAAGGTTGGCAGCCAGAAAGCCCCTGCAAACTTGCATCCACTTCCCACAGCACAGAATTACAGGCAAATGCAGCTTTTCACTCCAAGCTCAGGCCCTCAGGCTGGTACAACAAGTGCCCTTCCTTATCCGATGTGCTTTCTCTCCAGCCCCACCCTCAGCTTCTTACGTGGGTGCTGGGGTTCAAACTCACATCCACTGAGGGGATCAAACTGAGCTTTCTGCCAGGCGGTGGTGCACGCCTTTAAGCCCAGCACTAGGGAGACAGAGGCAGGTGGATCCTGAGAGTTTGAGGCCAGCCTGGTCTACTGAGTTAGTTCCAGGATAGACAAGATGGTTACACAGAGCAACGCTGTCTCAAAAAAACCAAACAAACAACAAAACAACTGAGCTTTCTTCCCAGTCTAGTTTGGTTCAATTTTGCTATCACACTGTCACTGTTCCAAAAGCAGTCTATTAAAATCTGAAGTAAGCTCCAAGGCAGCTAGCTCTATGCGCTATGCTGGAATGCGCTCTGAGCCTGTAATGAGGCAAGCTTGGGAAGCCCCTGCACTGAGAGACCGAGCCCGGATTATCTGGGGCTCCCAGCCCTTTCACAGGCCAAGCAGAGTGGTCACTCAAAAAGTCTGGGACTGTGGCGGGAAGGTAACCCACTGCTATGGTCTGTCTTTGTGGCCAGCTTCCTTGGCTCTGTTTCGACATCCGTGCAGATTCATAGAAAGGTTGCAAGAGGAGCGCTGAGAATTCCAGCCACAGTGCCCCCGACATTTCCAAACACCTCCCCTGACCGCATGAGCACTGGCCTTCCCGTCTGTCAGCACTGTTTAGATTCTGATTTCACAACCAGGCATGCAGTCTCTGGCCCAGATGCTTTCTTGGCCTAGTTCTGCAGAGCTTCTCTGAGTACCTAAGCCAAGCAGCGCTGCTTCCAAGCACCAAGCCTCTCACGTGGTTCCTTTTCCCAAACTGGGGTCATGGAGTGTGGCAAGGGTAGCCCACCGTGCCCTGAGTCATCCAGTCACCATAATGCAGAGCCAGCGCACAGACAGGTGACCAGGAGGGATATAAAGGTGACTTTCAGACTCAGAAGACAGCGAGGTGTCGTGGCTCATGCCTGTAATCCTAACTTGGGAAGCTGAGACTGGATAGCTGTGAGTTCAAGTTCAGACTGGGCTACAATATGACAGCCATCGCTGCATCCAAGATCCTGTCTCAAAAACCATAAACTAAGCAAAACCAAACCATAATTCAAAAAGCAGGATGGAAAGCCCTTGGGATGGCTCAGCTGGCAAATACTCTGGTCGGCCACAGTTGCGTGGGAGTAAGTGCTGTCTTTTTTTTTTTTTTTTTTTTTTTCATTTTTTTTTACAAGGATTCTGGGGATAGAACTCATATCCTCAGACTTGCAGGCTATCTCACGGGCCCCTGAGCAAGTTTCTTAACAGCTCCATCCATGCCTCTGCTTTTCCATCTGAAAAGAATGGTTGGTTGCACATGACTCCCTCGTGAGGTAGTGGCAGCTTGGACTGCCAGAACCTGACGAGAAGCACTGGCTCCTGATTGATGAGCTGTTTTGCTTTCTAATTTCTCAGGCGCAGGCGCAGGGTAAACATTGGAAGAATGAGCAAACAGCCGCGATCACAAGCCCGGCTGGTCTGTTGGGCCAGGACAAAGATTCGAATTCTGAGGTCCTGGAACGTATAAGCCAGAGCCCCCGACGGCTGCGGCCGCTTGAGGTAGGGCACGCAAATGACCGGGCAACAAAGCGAAGACCGCGAGTGAAAATGAGAGGACGGTGGGGCGGGGCATGTAAATGATCGTGCACGGGGCGGGGCGTCTCATGTAAATAAGGGGCGCCAGGCGCGTAGGAAGCGGGCGAGGTCCGCGCGCAGGAAAGCCCCGAGCGGCGCGTGGAGCCTGAGCGCACAGGTAGGAACGGGCGGTGGGGAAGGCTCAGGACCAGCCAGAGGTGGCCGCGGAACTGAGCGGGGCTGGGACCAGAGTCCGCGGATCCTCTGGTGGGCGTGGGGCTGCTGGGCTCCCCTCCCGGTCAGGGTCGCCAGCAGTCGGGCCGCGGGTGAAGCAGGTGGACCGCCCGCCCTTGGCAACCCAGGCAGCCTCGGCTGTCCCACTCCGGACGGGACGCTAAGGGGTCTTCTAGAAGATCTTCTAGGAGACTTCCAGGCTCCTCCCAGGTTCCGGTTCAGTAACCCAGGAACCTGAGTGTTTATTGTGGCAAACTGGACGTTGTATAAGCCAGCCAGTTTCTGATTCAGAGCCTGTCCCCAAACCAACACTCCTGGGCCCTGCCTTTCCCCAGCCCTCTGGAAAGTGTGGGGCCCACTGTGGCCTTCCCCTTACAAGTTTTTCGGAGTCTGGGGGCGTTTGCTGGGACATTTGTCCCATCTTCAAGTCTGATAGGAAAATTGAGGATTGTGGAAATGTCTGGCCAGAAGAGAGTCATGAGATTCCACAGTCCTGGCAAGGCCTCTTAGAAATCCACCCGAGGAGTCATGACTGCATTGCGGGACACTGAGGCAGAGATGGGAAGTGACCAGTGTTCCGTCCGTTTGTTCTCCATCTCATCTGTGCTCTGCTTGCTGTTCCGGGCTCTGCTATCTAACTGAGGGAAGAACACATAAGACAGGAGGTTAGGGTTTAATGGGCAAGACACCTCTTCCTAGGGAAGTACAATCCCTGAGCCAGTTTGGGGTGTGGGAGAGCACCTTGGCAGGTTGAGAATCCGAGGCAAGAGAAGGCACGCTGAGCTGTGGATACAGCATGCGCAAAGGCTAGAAGGTAGGAAAACTCACTGTGCCACCTAGCTAAGAGAAAAGCCAGATGTGTGGAAAGGTAGACAATGCTGCAGGAGGTCCTGGGTGCCCTGCTGGTGGGCTTGGGTGAGTCATAGGGCCAGCCTCCTGGGCCTGCTGCTCCTGGGTCTTGAGGGCAGGGATGGGGAACCCCGTGTGAGTTGCCAAACCGGCCACACACTGGTAATCGGGCAGGGTTGTGGTCATCTGACTGTTGACAGTGTCTGGGTTGTGTTGTGAAGTGCTGAGGTCTTCTCCAGTGCCCTCCCAGACCGAGGAAGGCCAGGTGGTCAGGGAGGCTGTCCCTGTGGCAGGCACAATGGCCTGCTGCTATACTTGGCGACGGATGAAGAGAATGCTTGGCCTTGTCCACACCACACCTCACTTTGCTGCCTTTGGGGCCTGGGGCAGCCACCCAACTGGGGTACACATTCAAACTTGGCACAAGAAGCTTGTCATGATCCCCATGGCCCAGGAGGTCTGTTTGGGAGGTGAGGCTTGGAGGTTGAAAGCCAGAGCTCCTGCCCAGCAAAGGCTTGATTTATTTCTTGTGTGCTTCGAGCTCAGTCTCTGTTGTAAAGTTCTGAGAACACTCTGGCGTTGTGGTGAGGGTACATACCGTCATTTATGCCCCATTCAAAAGTGCACCTAGGGACAGCAGGCACTAAGGAGAACATGAACAAATCTTTATTGTCACCCACAAGGATTAATTTGGCAAAGTGAGAATCCTGACATCCAGTTATGCAGTGATTTTGCTGGGGGTTCCCGCATCAGAGAGTGACAGAGGCAGGCAGGGACCAGAGGCTCCTTTCCTCCCCTCCTGGCACTGCCCTGTGCCTGTGTCTGCCGTGCCAACACACTCTTGAGCCTCTGAGGTCAGTCTGGCTGTGTCTGGCTGGATTTCCTATTCTGGGCTGGTATATCTGCATGAGGCTTGCATGGGTGCAGATATCCAGCACGGATCAGACAGAGCGTCTTGGAGTCCAATGTTCTCAGCCAAAGGAAGGGGAGTGGGGCCCAGCTTCAAATCTGACCTTGCTGCTCCCACCTGTGTGATCTCAAGAAAATCTCTCTGCATCCCTGCACCTCCCATTTGTCAGAGGAATCTGGGATGAGAATGGTCGGGAGATGGTGTTTCTAAACCATTGCTTGGGGGAGGGCAAGGCAGTTGACTGTGTTCTCCCCCTTAGGGTGACATTGCTTTTCCGAGCTGCCCCTGGCACTTCTTCACTCTGAGGGGCCAGGTGTGCCGGGTGCTGTATCAGGACAAAGATGGGGTGTTTGACAGAGTCCTTGCAGTTTAGACTGCCCGAGAGGAAGAGACTCGCCGCAGACTCTGAAGAGTATTCAGTGTCACTCCGTAGCACCATGCTTGCCGGCCACTGATTGAGGGGTGAGGCCAACTCTGTTGGGTCTTGAGTGGCAGCTCATACAATGAGGAGAGATGGTGTGTCTAAGCTCCTGGGGTTTCCCAGGCACTGGCAGTCAGTGGCAGGGCCGGGCAGGGGTCCTGCGGAAAGATGGGAGTGGGAACAAGGGTCAGTAGGTGTCTCTTGGAGCGGTGACACAGGGCTTCCTGTCGCCTGTGGGCTACGCGTGCCGTTCAATCTCTTGAGCACATCATGTCTTTCTAAGAAGCGCTGATGTCAAGCAGTTCCAGGTGCTACCGCCACTGACTCATGCAGATGCTGGGGCCCACAGCCTCTTGGAGGCAGCGGAGCTTCAAGTGGGGGCCCCGGCTGAGGGACTCCTAGATGTGTAGGCATTGGGAAGGCAAGAAGTGGGTTTCACGGAGTTGGTGGGAAGATAGGGGATTCTCTGGGACTGAGAGCCTCCAGCCCCCAGAAGTCGTTACAGATTGAAGGGCAATGCTTGTGTGTGTTGGGTATCAATCAACAGGCCAGGGTCAAAACCTCGAGTGACCAAGCAGTAGAGGCCCCCGGAAGCTGACAGTCCTGAGGAGAAGGTGACTCTAAGGGGGTTGACTTTGGGGTTGAAATCCCGAATAGAAAAGAGCAAGTATAAAGGCGCTAAGCAGCGAACCTTGCCCACAGCAAGGAGGCAGTGGGATGGGATGGGACTGGGGGAGCAGAGAAGGGCAGGAGTGGAAGTCGGGAGGAGGGAGGAGCCAGACAGACACCTGTATTATCTTATTTAGTTTGTTTAAACCTTGGGAGGCGAGGGGCTGTAAGACGCTCAACTTTTCTGGATGAAGTGACAGAAAAGTTCAGTTGGAGTCACTCAGCGAACCTCTCACCTTCACCACTGGTCATAAACAACGAAAATTAGTCTCACAAGATGAGCTCCCTCTCCTGTCCATGCAGCTGAAGTCAGTTTTTTACTTGGCTGTGCCCAGTAATCTTGTGAAAGCTGCCAGACCTCCACCCAGCCAGCTTACAGAAGGGGTAGATGAACCCCTTCCCCACAGCCCCAGAGAGCGAGAAAGCTGTGTGGGGGCGGGGACAAGTACATAGAAGCCTGTTGGGTTGAGCTCCAATCCCCAAAAAAGAAAACAGGCTGCTGTAGAGACCTGCCAGGTGACACACCTCTGTTCAAGCTCCCTGGGAGAGGAGGAGTGTTTAAAAGAACAAGGTTGTCTTGGTTGGATCCGGGAAACGTCGTTTACCGGCCCATTTTGGAGAACTTGGGGGCGGCCTGAGGTTTTCTAGGGCAGCCAGAGGGGTGTTCCGTCTTTTCAAATGAGGAAGTGAGACCCGGGGAGGGGAGGAGAGCTGTGGCCTGGCCCCTGGCCGGCTGTGGGCTGGCTGTCCTTCCAACCAGCAGAGTCGCAGTCTCCTGTCCACTGGCCTCTGGGACAGCGAGGTCCTACCGCATTGCTCTGGGGATGACCACTGAGACCAACTTTCCGGGAACCTCAGATTCTTGACCCTGGTTCTCTCCCTGGGAGATACTGACTATCGCTCCGCTCCAGCCTAACGCTCCTCTAGTGCAGGCTGTTCGGCTACAGTTAGTTATTCTAGGTGTTCCATCTACCTTTGGTGACTTTTGTGTTCAGTTTGGCTCCGAATTTGACTTGGTTGGAGTCCTACTTAAAAACTTTAAGGTCAGAGCCCAAGGAGACCGGGAAACCATCACCTCCTCCTATCCGGAGCAGGTCTTATCTCTTGCTATCTGCAGTCATAGCTTATGAGAGCCTGCAGCCCCCTTGGCATTTGTAATGGTTGGGCTGAGGGAACCTCCATCTATCTCTACTGTGTTTTTCCCACCTGAAATGTATTGTTTGAGGCTACAGTTGTTTTCAGTCTTTCTTGTTTTCCAGTATTTTCCGGCTAAATAAGACTGTGCTGTCCATCCGTCTGTCACTGCTGGAGAGGTGCTAATTTCTTCTTGTGTCTGCTGCGGAAGCTGTTTGGAAATGCTGTGTGCTTTTGGAGTATTTGGCGACAGGTGGCGTTTTCTGTGATCTCTGCTATGGATCCTAAATCTGGTCCTTCAGGATGCAGTGGTAGGCATACGTAGTTTCTGTCTCAATAGTAGGGAATTTGTTGGTCTTTTAAAAAAGATTTTTTTTCTGACCATTTTTCCCTAGCTGCTCTGATGTGTTTGAAAGGATGTATGTGTGTGTGCATATGTGCGTGAAGTCCCGTGTGTTCTTGGATCGCTACCCCTTTGTATGCACAGCTGGGTTTATGTGCGTGTACATGAAGTCCCGTGTCTTCCTGGATCGCTGCCCCCTTGTATGCACAGCCGGGTGTATCCGTCAGAGTTTGCCGATGGTGTCTGTCTCCTCAGCCAGCTTGCCTTGGGGATACCCGGTCTGCTTTCCTAGCAGTGGGATTATTGGTGGGTTGCCACACCTACCCAGCATTTATATGGGTTCTGGGAAGCCAAACTCTGGTCCTCGTGTTTACACAGCAAACACTTGAACCACTGAACCACCCTTCCCCAATGTCAGTGATAGATGTTTGAAGTTAACCACATACGCCTGTAATCTCAGCACTGGGTCGGCTGAGGCAGGAGGATCCCGAATGCAAGGACAGCCTGGGTGACACAACAAGTAATCCTCGATTTAAAGAAAGAAAAAGCGTGCGTTTTCCATTGAGAGTGAAGTCCTAGAGAACTCATCTGCCAGGGTGAGCCCCCGCACCTCGCCAGCTGTTTATGTGGGCTGTGCGCCCCAGCTCCGCGCTCTCCTTCCGTTTCTGTTGGTCTCAGCCTGGACTTTGAAGCAGTGCAGACAGATGCAGACCAGGCAGCCACAGCAGACTTTGGATGTCATCTCCCCTCTCTCCGCGTGTGTCAGCCTGAGCTCTTTCCTGCCACATTTGAAGTGTCCTGCTCCCTGGCAGTCCCTCCACACCTGCCACACTTGCTTTTTCTCTGGTGACTTTGTGCCTGTTTGCTCCTAGGGGACTAGCACTCCAGTCTGCGCAGGAAACAGAATCCCGAGCTTGTTGTCTTCTCGTTCATAGTGCAGGGTGTGGCCTGCCCCGCCTGTCTGCCGTAGGGGTGTAGCTGCATGCATGGCAGAGCACTGGCCTCGAATGTGTGTTTGGGGGCCTGGGTTTGGTCCCTAGCATCCTAAGTCAGAGCCGTACTGAAGAAGTCAGGCATTGCTGGCCGATCGTATCCGTGTTCCACCTCAGGCGCAAGCTCCTTAGCTGGCGTTTCAGCAGTGAGGCTGACAGAGGCGAAAGTCCTGGAGTGGGAAAACACCTGGCCAGGGTAGTTATGAGACAGTGGATGACTCCGGTCTGGCCGCCTCCGCGTCCATGGATGTGAGACATGGACCTCGAGGGACTTTGAGTTGAGAATTGGCACAGAACTGGCAGAGCTCGGGAGAGTGGAAAGGAAAGGGATGGTTGGACAGTGGAAGGCAGACCGGGGAAGGGGTAGGCTTGTCCGGGGTGGTGGAGGTGTGCGGAGGAGGGCAGTGCTGGGGGGAGGAGAGTGGGAAGTGAAGGGGACAGTGTAGGTGACCCAGCAAGGGCGGCTGCCCAAGGCGTACTTGGGGACCTGCGTGGCAGGGGAGGGTGTAGACTTAAAAGGACAATTCTTTGGCTCCTCATCTGCCTTATGAGGAAGATGGTAGTGGGGGCTCTAGATGTTCTAGAATCTTCTCTAGCACCTTGATGAGCCACTGAGGAGGCCTCCCTAACCCATCTCCCATCCCATCATCATGGTGACCAGTATTGGGGCGTGGGAATGGTCATAGGGACAGTAAGGGGGGACTTTGCCTGGTGCCCGTTCTGGAGTGGTCATGGGAACCCCTTCTGCCATTCTGTCCCTCTTGCTGGGGTCCCCTCGCTTCTTAGGTCAGCTTCTACTCACTGGGCACCAGCTAATGGTGGTGGCCACATGGGGACCACAAGCTTAATTCAGTTATTTAGTAGTTACTTCATTATTGCTGAACACAGGGTCAGGCTCCGGCTAGGCAGTGCTCTGTTTATAGGTACAGAGTGCCTTCCACTCTTCACACCAGGTCAGCATAGGGAGCCTGTGGTGCTCAGACACAGTGGGGTGACCGTGAAGTGTAAGGTCTGCGACTTGAGGGACCTTGACAACACTAAAGGGTCCTGAGAACCCCACAGGCCAAGGCCTTTGTTGATCCCACGGTAGACTGTCCCTGGAGACGCGTCTTTTTTCTTCACTTTGCCATTTCTCTGAGATATCTCGCAGCATGGGGATCAGGCTGGCCTTGAACTCCTGTCTTAGGCTGTCCTCATGGCTGGCTGCAGGGCATCCTGTCATGGCCTTTCTGTCAGCTCCCTGAAAACAAAGCTCTGACTAGAAGTGTAGCCTATACCTCCAGAGCGGGCCCTCTGCTGCCACGTCAGTCACCCATCTCCTGAGGTCCTGACTTCTCACCCTGAGATCCGTGTCTGTCTACCGTGTCCCCGACCCATGTTGCCATGCTCTGTGCCATGGAATTGGGGGCCTTGTGCTTCTGAGCCTTTATTCCACAGTGGGAAGGACGCTTGTGCCTGTGAGGTATATCCCCGTTGTCGTGGCAACGGTCACTTTTTTAGGTCTCAGGCTTTTCTCAGTGGATAGAGGTGAGCCCTTCCCACTTCTCTGTAAACCCCGTCCTGGGCCATGGTCAGTATCTTTGCTCCCTTGAACCTGCCCCCTAAGGCAAGTGAACCTGCTCCTACTTCTCAGAGGAAGAGACTGCATTCTGACCTCAGCCTGCTGGTCTTGGGCCGTCAGGGTGGAGTTGCACTTTGTCCCAGAGCCTTGACCTGGATCTGAGTTGCTCTGGGGTCCCTGCCCACGTGAGAAGCCCTTTGTGCCAGGGCTCAGAACAATACAGGGTTGAGACAGCAGGAAGAATGCAGGCGAGTGCTCCTTGCCCTCACCACACCTGTCTGCAGCTGGCACACAGGGTATTTACCTATGTCCAGTGTCTCCTGCTATGGGTGTGGGGGAGGGGCACAAAGTCCCAGTCACCACTAGACAAGTTTTCTGTGGAAGGCTGTGAAAACAATGACAAAGCCTGAATTTTGGTTCCACCACTTCCAGCTACCTCTCTGCCAGGCACTGGACCAAGAATTACACAGTCAGAGACCTGGGTTCAAATGCCGGCCAGAGTAGTCACCAACTGTACATCCTTAGGCAGGTTCAGAACCTCTCTGGGTCCAGGTTCCCCCATCTCTAAAACAGGGCTGAGACACCTGATTGAAAGTCTTCTCGGTTGGTATCAGGGGTCAGTGGGTTCCTGAGAGGGAGGGGAGCTGCACCCAGCTGTTGAGAGCCAGAAGGATGGGGACCATGCAGGGGTGACGGCGCTGGCATCAGCCCTCACTGGACAGCATTTAATCAGTGTTCGGGAGCCAGGCATCCTGTTTCTGCGGCAGTAAGTAATGACCACAGTAGAGCTAGATGCCAGCTCGCTGGCCACAGCCCAGAGCCTTGCTGTGGGCCAGATATGGAAAATTCTAGCAGAGGAGGGGGCACCATGCGTCAACATGTCTCCATGGAAGCCCTCTGTACCCGCTCCAGATATCCTAACAGGGTGTTGGAATTGTAGCGCCAGCCTAGCTGCCATGGGGCTGCCGTGGGGCTGCCATGGGGCTGCCGTGGGGCTGCCGTGCAGCATGGCGCAGGGCCGCCTCCAGAGTTCTCAAGGAGAGGGCTGGGCAGGGTTAGTCAGCCTGAGTGGATGCTGAAAGGAGTTGGACCTAGGTGCTCTCTTGGGCTTCTAGAATTTTCCATAAGATGGGCTGCAGGGGTCCTGAATGGAGTTGCCTGAAGGCCCCTCCAAGGACACTGTTGGCCTTGTGTGTTTACAGCTATCAAGTAGTGCTTAGCTTTTGGTGACTCTGTCCCCATGATAGCTTTGCAGGGGCTTGGAGCCCTGGTCCACAGAGGGAGGAAGGGTGCCCAGCCACCCCTGCCTCTTCTAGAGGAAGCTCTAGCCATTCCACAGCCTCCTGGGCTTTCTCACCTTTCTCCTCAGGACTCTCAAGCTGTCTCCAAGCCACTGGAACATTCTGCCCCTGGGGCTGGTGGTCCCTTAGATCAGTGTCCACAGTTCTTGCTATTCCTGTATGTCCTTCTGTGGCCGAGTGCCCGAGCACACTCTTTTCCGTACCAGCCACCAAGTGTCACCAGCCCCATCCTTTCTCCATTTCCAACGGGGCCTGCTTCTCCTGCTTCTGTAGCGTCCTCAGTGGCCCCCTATCACCCCCAGACAGCCCTAGTCTCTCCACCTTGGTAGACAGTGCTGCCACCTGGGCCTGCCATTATCGCCGACACACCTGCAACTCAATCCATCCAAGACCTCAGCTGCAGGCAGGAAGTTCCAGGCCCTGCCTGGTGTCTGGTAGGTGAGTCACCTTCCCTTGCTCCAGGCCTCCCTGAGAATTTTCAATTGTCCCGCCCTCACAGGGAGCTTTGAAAGCCGACTCTTGGCTCACAGAGATCTGCCTGCTTCTGCCTACTGATGCTGGGATTAAGGCACGTGCCGCCACACCCGACCGTTGTGCTGGTAATTCTTGATGGTGAGGTCGTCAGTCCTTACCACATCATCCCTTCCACTCTGGTGGGAGCCCTGGGACCTCTTACCGGGACTGGCACCGTGGCCTGCTACTTGGCCTCATGTTTGCCCTGACTCCAAGGTCCTGCCCATCACCAGGCACGAGATCATCACTTCTAAAATCTCACATTTGCTTAAAAAGCTCTCGGGTCTTCTCATCGCACTCTGGTGCCTGTTGAAAGAATAAGAGTGAGGGCAGCTGACGCTCAAGGAGTGGAGACAAGGGTCCCAAGGTAAAAAAACAGTCTCGGCCATGTAATAAGGCCCTGCCTCAAAATAACACACACACACACACACACACACACACACACACGGCTGGGCATAAGCTTGGATGTGCAATGCTTGCTCAGCATGCATCAAACCTTGGGTTCAATCCCCTGTGCCAAGGAAGAGCAGTAAAGGAGTTGAACGGTGATATTCACACCTGTAGGAAGTGTACCCAGCCAGAAAGGGTACACAGGGAGGCAGGTGGCATCTGTGGGCTTTCTGACTGCTTCTCACTCCAGCCACAGCAGGAGCAGGCTGTGCCAACCCCTCCCTGGGCTGAGCCAGCACAGATAAGAGCCCTGGCCTGCACTGCCTCCCTGTCTGAGGTGGGGCTGTTGACGTGGCCACCATTTCTGGGAACCCCAGTGGCTGCTGCCTGGGAGCAATGTGTCCTTGGCCCCCAGCCAGGCCAGCCCAGCTGCCTTAAAGTTGGGAGGAAGCTACAGTCTTACTGAGGCTGGAATCTTGGGTCGCTCGCTTCAGAAGCCGCCCCAGCTCCTTGACCTTGCTTCCAATGCACGTGCAGCTTGTCATATTGCCATGTGCCCCACGCTTGCCCTGCACTGCAAGAGGCAGCAAGGTGGTCAAGCCCAGAGATTGTGGGTCTCAGTTTGGCTCTGGGACCACAGCGAGCATCTTACCAGTTCTGCTTCAGTCGCCTGTGGAATGAGATGCTGACGGCACCTGCCTATAGGGTGTCTGAGAAGTAAGCTAGGGTAGAGTCAGCGTTACATAAAGTCATCAGGGCAGAGGCTTGGCCCAAGGTCCGAGTTCAGACAATGATTAAACGCACAGTACATAATATGCCAGGCAGTGTTCTGGGGACCAGGGACAAATTAATGGTGAGGGCAGACACAAACCTGTCTTCTCATGTCTAGCACTCTTGGAAACAGACCCATAGTAGCTCTGGTGACAAATACAACGTTTAAATGACCAGTTTCCTTTCTTTTTCAAAGAGGGGTTAAGTCTCGCTATCTTGTGCTGGCTGGCCTTGAATTTAGAATCCCCTGCCTCTGCCTCTCAGATGCCAGGATTATGGGCATTCGCTGTTATGCCTGGCCACAGGTTACCCCATAAACTTCCATTTCTCAAACCAGGAGCATCCTAAGGGGGTTCCACATCTTCCTATTGTCCCAGTTAATTTGATAAACCTTTTGTATGCTTTGCCTGTTTTTCTCAGAGGTGTCACGCTGGCTTGTAGGATCTGTATTACAGTTATTAGCTCTTTGTATGTTGCTTCCTCTGGTCTTTCTTGTTTTTGTTTTCCTCTTTCGCACGGCTGGAGATGAAACTTAGGGCCCTGTGTAGGCTTCAGTGTGAGCTTTACCACCTGGCCACATCCTCAGTGGCCTCCTTCTTCCTCCAGTCAAGTCCCTCTCTCCACCATCCCTGTGCTAGGGCCAGAGATGTTTCTGCTTAGCCTTCCTTGTTGGGGGTGGAGGTTGTACCAGGCTGAGGCAGAGGTGATTGCTCTGGTGACAGGGGAGGGAGAGCCCTCAGCATGGGGGGGGGGCAGTTGTGGCTCACAGCCGTGTCAGTGAGAAGGAAGCTGGTGGCCACTGCTCCCTGGAGGTTTGTGGGGCCTCAGGGGGACGGGTGGAGTCTTTGAAGTCATGTCACGTGGGACTTGGAGTTTGTTTTTTCCATTTTCTTAAATTTAAACTTTATTTTCAGATAATTGCAGATTTAATGCAGTTTCAAAAATAACAGAGAAACAATGAGGGCCCCTAAACCCCAATGATGATCTTGCACACACATGCTTGCTCATACATGTGTGTGCGTGCGTGCGTGTGTGTGCATGCGTGCATGCATGAGTGATGTTGAGTGTCTTCCTCTGTTACTTTCATATTACTTCTTCTGAGGACCTATTTCTTCTGTGTGTATGGTTATCTTGTGTTCTGTGTTATCTTGCCTGACTGTATGTTGGTGGACTTCATGAGTTCTGTTGTCCTTGGAGGCCAAAAGAGGGCACTGAGTTCCTTGGAACTGGAGTCACAGAAGGTTGGAAGTGTGGATACTGGAAATCAGACCCCAGTTCTCTGTGCTCTTAGCTGCTGAGCCTTCTCTCCAGTCCCCCCATGCCCTTTTTTGGTTTTTCAAGAGAGGGTTTCTCTGAAGCTTTGAAGCCTGTCCTGGAACTAGCTCTGTAGACCAAGCTGGCCTCGAACTCACAGAGATCCACCTGCCTCACCTTCCAAGTGCTGGGATTAAAGACTTGGGTCACCACCACCTGTAGCCCATCTATTTTTGAGACAGGGTCTATAATAATAATAATAATAGTAATAATAATAATAGCCTGGAGCTCACATTAAGCTAGATTGTGGCCAATGCACTCCAGGTAGGAGCTATCCCCTTACCCTGAGAACCAGGGTTACACACACACACTGCTAGATCTTACGTGGGTCCTGAACTCAGGTCTTTATAATTGTGTAGCACGTGCTTTACCTGCTGAGCCATCTCCTCAGCTCCTCGCTGTGTTGCTTTCTTACACATCTATATACAGAGTCACAGCCCAAGCCCTGGCCCCATTGGTTCCCAGAGCTACTCCTAGCATCAGCATCTCCTTAGGCTTATGTGACTCTCACACCAGCGTCTTGGCCACAGTGGATACCAGGAGCTCAGCGCAGGAGCCCACGTGTGACTCCTTCACAGTCTTGGGCCTCCTTCCAGCCCTCATGGCCCAAGCACTCGTTCCTAACATTATATGATTCCGACTGTGTTTGTTGTGTAAGACTGGACTTGACTCTGAGGCAGGCTGCTTTGTGGAGCCCGTGGTCTGTGGCCCAGGTAGAGCCGGGCAGGCCTGGGCTGTTGAGGGGAGTAGCGGACCCTGGCCTTGTTCCTCATTTAGAAATGACTCTGGCCACGGTGTGTGGAGGGTGGCCCATCGGCGTCAACAGCCAACTGCTCCGGACATCTTGCAGCTCCAGAATGAGTTTTCAAAACCCCGTCTATCAAAGATAGGATGTCATCACCTAAAGGAGTTGCCTTTGCTACTGAGTCCACACGTGAGGCTCCAGGAGCCCCTAAAATGGAATGAAAAGTTAAGTGTATGTGCCTTGCCTAAAGAGGATTTGGCTTGCACCCAGGCTCATACAAGTCAGTGACCTCTCAAATGAGGACTTCTTTTAGAAAGTGACTAATAGCAGGGTCTCCCCCATGAGAGGCAAATTCAAATCCTAAATCTTCTACAGCAAGTCACTCAACCGCCCTGTGCCTTTGTTCCTTCAGCTGAAAACGAGGGAACCATAGTGCTTCCTTGATAAGGCTGTTTTGAGTTGGGGGAGGGGAGTAGAAGAAAAACTGCTGCTTAAGTGAGAGCGGAGGCTGGAGGAGGGTGGAGCTTTCCAAAACAGACTCAGGTCCAGGTCCTCTCCTAGAGGAGCCCAGGCTCACTTGGGCATGGTCACCTCCCTCATCCTGTGTCTCAGGCTCTGTTTTGGGACCCATGAAGACCATCGTTCCTAAACCGCTCTGCGCCACTGTCCAGTTGTGAGGCCTCTCCACAGGTAGGCCAGGCTTCCGTCCTTCACACGGGCTGTTCACATTAGAAGTCGACAAGTGTAGGGGTCAATTCTCTCAGCTCATTTTCCTTCATTGTTAGATGCAGGCTGTAGTTCTATAAGCTGAGGAACGTGTTTGGAGCTCAGAAGCAGATGGACCTGGCTTCTGGGTTTGGGTCTGCCTCCCTGCAGGTTCTGGGCCTTGAAGTCATGATCGTCCTGCTGGACACCGGCCTCTCGTACCCTCCAGGCTGGGCTTTCTGTGATTTGCCCTGTTCCCTCGATCTTTCAGCGCCGTGTCTTCCTGTGTTCCCTCAATCTTTGAGCACTGTGTCTTCCCGTGTCCCCTCAATCTTTGAGCGCCATGTCTTCCCGTGTCCCCTCAATCTTTGAGCACTCCCTTAAGCTCACCTGTTGTTCGCTTTCCAGAAATCGTCCATCTTTCTCTGGAGCTCCAGGTCCCTCAGTGTGGAATTGCAGACACCTGTATGATGACAGTTAGGTTGTGATGGACCGGCGTGCCAGTGAAGTCCCCTCGGGTTGCAGTGGAGCTGAGGAAGTCTAGTGCCGAGGCACATGGCAGCTGTCATTGTGTCATGCCCTGAGGGCTGCAGGTGCACTAGGAATTCACACTTGGTGACAGTGCGGACGTGTCTCTCGGCAGGGTCGTCTCTGCAGGACAGTGTCCCGCAGGGTCGTCGATAGCATGAGCCTTTGGTGACTGGAACTGGATGCGTGTGTGGTCGGGTGTCCACCTTGTGCCTTGCTTCCTCTGTGTGTCTAGGCCAGGCTCAGCTTGACAGACCCGCGTGGCAGAAGGAGGTAGAACCCAGAAGCTGAAGAACCCTGCTGCAGGCTCACAGCTGCTCGGGGCAAAATGGGCCTGGGGCTGCAGGTTTCGATAAGACCCTGAGAGAGACCCAAGCAGGAGGGGGCACTGGGGCTAACAAACCCACTGCTGCTCAGAGAATGGCACCCAGCTCCCCTTGTGGCACTTCTCTCCCTCTTCTTCCCCTCACCTCTCTTCCCCTCCTCTCCCTCCCCATGTCCCCATTTCCTCTTTTTCCACGTGCTTTGAGTTGAGCCTCTCCGCTGCCTCCACCATGCTGGAGGTGGAACCCAGGGCCTGGTACATGCGCAGGCACTCAGCTGTCCCTAGTCCCTGAGCACTCCTGGACCTGGGATCCCTGTATCCTTTCCCTCCCTGTGACCCCCTAGCCTGGGGTTGCCTTTATCACCAAGCCAGTTGAAGCACTTCCAGACTGTTCCAACCGCAGTGTGGCCCCAGATGTCTTTGTTCATTTAAGCTGCCAGCACCCTTTAAAATGTGGCTATCAGTAGATGGCTGCTTAGCAGATGGGGATGCTGAGGCACTGTGTGCGGCTTGCTCAGGTTCACAGCTGGTTTTGGAGGGAGCCGGGATTTGAACTTGAGAAAGTTGTGAATGGATGTATGCCACCACTCTTCTGGGGCAGCTGAGCAGTGGCATGACCTCTGGCTCTGTGTGGAGAGGGCATAGAATCACATGTGAGATGAACCCCACTGAACCCGGATCAACACTCACCCGCTCTTTTTTTTTTTTTATTCAGGCACCTTTGCATCCCCAATGGGGTGGCTTTGGACCGAGTTCCTGTCTTCTGTCGGCTGTCTGATTTTGCTGTGGGTGTCTGGCTCTGGTAAGTCACCTCCCTCTGCTGTTCGTGCAGCAACCATTAATGACATGTTAGGGTCCCAAGGTTCATCAGCGAACCCAACAAAGCCCTTGTGGAGACTGTGAGGTAGCGGAAGGGGACAGCCGATGATCAGCGTCCTGACCAGTTGTTTGCCTCGACACTAACGCACCTTGAAAATCGAGGTTGTCCTGGAATGAAAGGTTATCAAAAGATGGTGGGGAAACTCAGCTCAGAGCTGAGGAGGGAGGCTTGAGGGGTTGGGTGGCGAGAGGCAATTGCAGGGTGCTCAATGATGTTCTCTCAAGGGGCAGTGGGGTCAACTTGAAGGAAGGCAGGGGAGGGCTTGCCAGTGCCTGCAGGTGTGTTCTCGGTGAGCCTCCCTCCAGAAAGAGCTACCTGGCATGGGGTTGGGGATGACACATACGTCACAGGGCCACTGAGTGACATATGGAGACTCTGAACTGAGGCTGGCACTCGAGTGAAGACCAGGGTGGAGTGGAGATCTGGGCAGAAAAAAGGTTTCTGAATCAACCTGGCAGGTCAACGTGAGGACCCAAAGGAACTGACTGCATGCTTTCTCCTCCGTACGGCCGGCCAGGTGTGGCTTACCCCTACCAGCTTAGCACTAGGGAGACTGAGGCAGGAGGATTGTGAGTTTGAGGCCAGCTTGGGCAACATACTAAGTTTGAGGCCAGACTCATGTAGCTATGGAGACACTGTAAACAAACAAACAAACAAAAAACAAATGGGCACACAAATTCTGCACCAAGCCCAGACAGTCGCAGACTGTTCTCTGTGACGGGGAAGACCACAGCAGCTGCTGGACGAGTGGGGTCAGGAGGTCAGACTTTTGTTTACTGTGTGAACACTTACTGCATGGCGGGCTACACCCACTGGCGTGGGTATCGTGACTTTGTCTGGAACATGACCCTGCAGGGCTTGGTTCAGAAAGCTCCTGAGGCCCCCCAACAGTAGTCAGAGCGACCAACAGTCAACAACCCCCCACAGTCACGGGCTGCACCACAGCCCTGGGTCTCTGAATTGTTGGCAGGGAGCTGACATATAAGTGCCTGTCCCCTCCTCCTGCCCTCCATCAGTCTCTTCTGTTGGCTAAGCCTCTTGGAGCCTGAGCAGTACAGAACAGGGTCAGCCTCTTGCCCCATTGGATAAGGGGTGGGGAAGGAGATGTAGGAGGCGGGAAACTACAGGGTCCTACCTCTTCTTCTGTGCTTCTGGGGTGGCGTAGCATCTTTATGTGTGCACATGCGTGTGCACATGCGTGCGCGCGCGCGTGCGCGGGGGGGGGGGGCATGAATACTTGGTCCTGTTTGCACTAGCCTCCCTCTTACCTTGGTGGTGGGAGTCCCTTGCCATGATTCCACTGCTCAGGCCGTCTTGTCTCTGCAGGGAGCGTCACGGTCCTGGGGGAGCCCACCTGCTTCTCTGACTACATACAAAATTCCACTTGTGAGTGGTATCTGGATGGCCCTGTCGACTGCAGAGCTCAGCTCCACCTGTCCTACTGGCTGGACTTTGAGATCTCTGAGTAAGTAGGTTAGGGACATAGTGCCCAGAGGTCTATCTAGGCCTTTGCTGCTCCCGGCAGGCACCAGGCTATGTTGTGCTTTGTGGCTTGTGGCAGCTTACTGGGTGGGGCCTGAGGTGGAGCCAGGTCTGGGATGAGGCATCCTGTGTGATACTGCATTTGAGCCGGGCTTGAAGCTTGGTGGTGCAGACCTATATAACCCAGCAACTTGGGCAGCTGAAGTAAGAGGGATAGGAGGGTCAAAAGTTCAAGGCCTGCCTGGACAACTTAGATCCTGTCGCAAAATTAAACAAGCGAAAGGCTGAGGATGTAACTCAGTGGTAGAGCACTTTCTGACAGAGGACCTTGAGTTCGGTTGCCAGCGCCCCACAGGGCACAGGGGACACTGCAGGACTCTGGACCCACTGTCACTGCGTCACGTGACTGGAATATTCAACTCGATCAGCGCTTCTCTCGCTTCTCTTGGGCCTGACGTTAGCAAGGGCTAGAGCTAGATCTTGTCTCAAAAAATTCTTAGCTGAGGTTGGCAGGATGACTCAGCTGGCCAAAGCTCGTGCCTGATGGCTTGGATTTAATCCAGGATTCACGTGTTGGAGAAAACTATGGAAGTTTGGCTGAGCATACTTAGCCGTAGGACTAGACTGTGTGGAGTTTGCTTTGAAGGCACGGTGTGCGGGCACGGGGTCCAGGGTTTGCTCTGCGCCATTCCCTGGCACCTAGGTGTTCTGGGTGTTCTGGAGCATCGTGCCTAGGACAAACCCGAGTCCACAGACCCAGTGCTCCAGAGACACACCCAGACACTGCAGAGTGACCTTCCACCCTCTTATTGCCTTGCTCATTGGCACATAGTTGTGGACGCTGGCAAACTGTGAGCCTTGGGTCAGTTGGCCACTACTTGGTTTTTGGTTTTGTGTTTGTGTTTTGAGACAGGATCTCTCTGTGTAGCCCTGGCTGTCCTGGAACTTGCTATGTAGACCAGGCTGGGCTCAGACTTGCAAAGATCTGCCTGCCTCTGCCTGTGCTGGAATTAAAGGTGTGTGCCACCATAGTGGGCAGACTACTGTTTTCGTGACCAGTAGTGTTTTATTAGCATGCAACTTCTCATAGTTTGCATCTTGTCTGTGACTGCTTTGGGCTACATCAGCAGTTTGCTGTGGTCACAGAAGCTATGTTGTCTTCAAAAGCCTTCGGTTTCCTTTCTGGCCTTTAACAGAAAATGAGTTTTAGCTCCTGGCCCATGAGTTGTGGGTGGCCCATCTAAGTGGCCCATTGGCAAAATTATACTGGTATATACAGGACGGGGTCTGTGGGAGGTGTGCTGGAACTTGTCACAGTTCACTGTGAACTGAGGGATGCTGACTTTCTTAATGCCCTGGAGCTAAGTCCCGGGACTGAGGTCTACAGTCAGAACAGCACAGGAGTGTCCAGAATGGGGTGGTCCAGGGCTGTGGCCAGCAAGATGCTAACACCAAGTCAGGTGCCCGCCTCGTCCTGGCTGCCTTGGTCTTCCTGTCCGGCAGTTAGGAAGCTGGTGACCATGGGAAGTACCCTAATCTAGCCTGTGTCTGCAGAAACAAGACATGCACCCCGGAGAACATCGCCAGCTCCATGTGTATGTGCCGCCTAACCATAGAAGAACCGGTCCTGAAAGACACCTACCTGCTGGTCCTAAGGGCTGAGGAGCAGGTGCTGTGGTATGGCTCCTTCACGCCCAGTGATAATGGTAAGGCCTGGCTAGGCGGGTGCTGCGGTGCAGGGAGGTGAGGTGCACGCTGGCTGCAGGCTGGCTGCTGGGTTGTCATGTGGCCTTGACTGTGGAAGGCTCACTTGCTCACCTGTCCCACATAGTTTGTTTATTTGTATTACTGGGGACAGAACCCAGGACTTCACAGTTGCTGGGCACTGCTACTGAGCTATAGGTCTCCGCGCAGGTGTAGTTACAACAGGAATCCAAAGCAAGAATTTGTTGCTGGGTGACACAGGGCAAATCGCATTACTTATCTGAACCTCGGCTTGCAAAAGAGATAGATTGCCTCCATTTTGTAGATCAGAGAAGGCAGGCTGCTTGCCTTAGGTCACACAGCTTCTCAGTACCGGAGGCAGAATTGGAGAGCACATCTCCCCAAGGACTCAAGGGTTTTTTTTTTTTGTCTGTGGTTAGAACTGCTGCTCAGACCACCAAGGACCCATGAGCTATTAGAATTAGCCCATGGGTGAGTTTAAGGTCATTTCATGTTAGCTTTAACATACACGCTACAGCTGTGATTTCATGGATATGATTTCAGAAGAAGTGACGAAGCTGGGTGAGGGAGCACACACCTGTAATCCTAGCACTCAGGAGTCAAAAAAGGAGAGCCAGGGGTTCAAGGCCAGCCTCCCCTAAGGAAGGAAGGAAGGAAATGAGGGAAGAAGGAAGGGAGGGAGGAAGGAAAAAGAGGGAGAAAGGAAAGGGAAGGAAGAAGGAAGGGAGGGAGGGAGGCAGGGAGGGAGGGAGGCAGGAGGGAGGGAGAGAGGGAGGAAGGGAGGGAGGAAGGGAGGGAGGAAAGAGAAATGAAGTTGCAGATCTCAGGGCTCAGGCCCCTCATGCAGGCCCCCTTCCTCCCCAGTGAAGCCCAAGGCTCCAGATAAGCTCACAGTTCACAACAATGACTCCGATGCATGGCTGCTGACGTGGAGCAACCCGTACCCCCTGAATAGCTTTCTGTACAACCATCTCATGTACATGGTCAACATCTCCAGAGTGGACCACCCCGAGGAAGTGAGTGGGCACCGTGGGTCCCTGCCATTGCCTGGGAACGGGGCTGGGAAGGAGGGCTCCATCTTTGGAGTAGGGAGCTTGGGAGTGGCATGGAGTCAGACTAGAGAGCTCCCTCCTCACCAGGCTCCGCCCCAGGCACGCCCTTCCCCTTCCTGGTCCTCCATTTTCAGTGTGCAGCTGCGTTGGCCAGTTTCCTATCACTATCAAGTTCTGAGATAATCAGTTTTTAAGAGGCAAGGTTTATTCGAGTGCCTGATTTCCTAGAGGGCAGTTTGTGATCGTGTGGCCCCATCACTCTGGGCTAGTGTTGATGCACCGTGGCAGGAGCGAAACAGAGCTGCTCACCTCCTGGTGGCCAAGAAGCAGAGACAGACAGAGAGGGACACACACAAGCATGCAGCCACTGTCCTAATGTCTCCTAAGAACATGCCCTTGTGACCCACCCCTTAGCAGATGCTACTGTCTCACAGTAGCTCAGTCTAAGGACCAGGCCTCTACCAAGTGGACTCTAGGGAACGTTCTGAAGCTGGACCCTACTGTCAGGAAGAGGACCTATCCCTGCCGTCCTAACTCTGTTAGTGAAGGACTTTGGGCCCCACCTGCTTCCCAAAAGGGGGCACTTGAGGTTATGGGTGGCAGAGTGGTCACTTCAGGCTGGATACACTCCTGGTCACTTTGGCTTTCGTGTGCCATTCATGGTGACCTGTCTTCTGTGCATGGGTGACACCATCGCTCCTTGCTGAATATCTAAAAGTAGATTTAGGCTGGTTGTGGTGGCACATGCCTGTCATCACGGCCCTCAGGAGACTGAGAGGGAGGATGGGAAGTTCGAGACTAGCCTGGGCTACGTAGGCCTTTCAAACAACAACAAACAGAATCCCCAAAATTTCCTGCACGGGAAGGTATCATCAGCTAGACAAAGGCAGGTGTCTGTAGGGCTGGGCCCCTGAATTAGAAGCAGGTGGGGGTCATTTCCTACCACACATGTCCTCCTGCCCCTCCTTCCCAGCATTCCCAGTGGTGGGATGATCTCCAGAAACCAAGGGGTGAGACTGCTGAAATCACTTACCCAAGGTCATACAGTTTAGTTAGTTGTAGTTTACAGTGTGTTCAAACCCAGCTTAATCCACTTGTCCAGATCATAGTTGATGTCACATAGCTAATCATGGGAGGGGCCGGGGGAGGACTGGCACCCTGTTTCCTCTATGGCAGCAGGGGTGTGCCCAGCGTGAAGGGATCATTCAGGACAGCAGCCAAGCTGCACATAGCACATCCCTGCCAACTGTGCATTGGTGTGTCTCTCTGTCCTGACAGTTCGTAGTCCATAATGTGACCTACAAGGAACCCAGGCTGCTCCTCCCAACCAAGACTCTGAAGTCGGGGGTGCAGTACAGGGCACGGGTGAGGGTCCTGGCCAATAGCTTCAGTGGCATGTGGAGTGAGTGGAGCCCCAGCGTCACCATAGACAACCGTGAGTATCGGGGCCCTGGGCTGTGAGGGTCTATCTCTACACTAGTCGGGAACTACCCTTGGATGACACTCAGGGTTTTCAGTCCTGGAATGTGGTGTAGTGGTCAGAGGCCGCTGTAACAAACAGGCCCACAGTTCCACGGTGGTCACTCTTGAGTCCCTCGTGCAGCAGTGTTAGTCTGAATCCTTGTACCCAACACAGCGTGGCTTCGCAGTCAGGACCAGGGACGGTTGTGTGGTTGGTCCCATGGTAACTGCTGAGGTGGGGAAGAGCTTGTATGCAGCGGGCACAACATAGGTCACACATTTTCCAGCAAATATTGACAAGCTGTGATTGAGTGACCTTGGGGCTCCAGCAGCGAGGAAGTACATGGGAACCTGGGTGCAGTGGAGCTGACCTGTGTCAGAAACAGAAATGTGGGGTTCAGGAGATGGTTCCATGACATGCAAGCAAGAGGACCTGAGTTTGAGTCCCCAGGACCCACGTGAAAGCCTGGCACAGTAGCACGCATCTGTGCCCAGGATGAGGATTAGAAGACGGGAGCCTCCCGAAGCTTGGTGGCCAGCTAGCATGTGTAGACAGGGATGAAAATAGTGTGAAAGGCAAGAACCGACCGATAGATGCTGTGGCTCACACATTCCTCCCCTCAGACTCTAACACACGCACACACAAACACATACACACGTTGTGAGCAAAAGATTACAAATTGATTAAAAACCAGAAGTGCAAACAAAGAAACCAGGTAGGTGACAGCAAGTGCCAGGAAGGAGGAGAGGCAGAGTGGAGGGTGGCAGAGGTGGTGGGGGACAGTGTCACAGAGGTCTTGTCAGAGGCAGTAAGCAAGGAAGAGACACCTGTGCTCGTGCTGAGTGTATGACCTTGTAAATCCTGTGGTCCTCACAGCCTGTGAGAAAGGATGTTTCTAACCCCACTGAGCAGATGAGTACCCAAGGGAATAACCAACTCCCCCTCCCTCTGTCCTCCCCACCGGGCTGCTCAGCAAGGACTTGATAGAGGCAGGCTTTGAACTTAGGTCCTCCCACTTGTCAGTGCATTCCTCTGAGCCAAGGAAAACAGGAGCCACAGCTTCAAGCTGTTGTGATCTGGCCTTGGGTCAGGGTTGATGATGATCTGGCCTTGGATCAGGGACGGTGGTGACGTCGGGGTGTGATAAGACCTTGGTGTTTAAGGGGGAGAGTTAGGGAGACAGGTGGGAGGGCTGTCCGCAGCCAGGTCACCAAGGGTCTCGGGGGAACTGAGTGAGTGGAGGCGGACTGCACATGGCACAGGGCGGGCTTCCAGCTCACGGCTCCCCTTCACCTTGCAGACTTCCAGCTGCCCCTGGAGCAGCGCCTCCCACTGGGAGTTGGCATCTCCTGCTTCTGCATCCTGTTGTTTTGCCTGGTTAGCTACGTCAGCATCATCAAGTGAGTCTCTGCTTTGGCCGGTGCCTCGAGCTGGCCCTTCTGCGGTACTAGTTGTGGATACTCCACTTACCTGTCCTGGCTGCCGTGGCTGAGACAAGGATGACAGCATCCCTGGTCCAGAGTCGGCCTCTCAGGGCAGGCCAGTAGCAAGCATTCTCCACAGTGGCTGTGCTCTGGAGAAGCAAGCCAAGGGGTGTGTGTGTGGGGGGGGGTACTGATGGTGGATGCTCTAGAGGGAAGGAACTGTCTTGGGCTGGGGACAGAATCTTTCTTTGGCACAAAGCTAAATGGAGTTGTCTCTGTGGCCCTCTCAGGACCCATGGTATGGTCCAGGCATTGGGCATGTGTGGGAGCAGAGGCATTTGAGCAAATGATGTGAGTGAGGCCTAGCGAGGATGCTTGCTGGTAGGTGGCAGTCAAGCTGCCCATAGCCTGAGCTCTTCTGTAGGCTCGGAGTGACCATGAGACCACGACCTCCAGGGGAGCCTGGACAGGGCTGGTAGATGAGGGGAATCTATTTCTGCTGAGCTCTACCTTGGAACTCAGGCCCAGGGCCATGTATTTTTTTTTTTTTTTTTTTTTTTTTTTTGCGAAATGAGATTAGAAGAAACTGAGGATGGGTGCCAGGTAGTTGCCCACAGTTGGCGATGGATGAAATCATCCTCGGCAGGTTAGAACCAACATGGTTGTTGCGTATCCAAGTGGAATCATTGTGGCCTCGGTGCCCTGGGAGGAGTGCTGGCCAGGATGCTTGCAAGAGCACCGTGGCCACTGCATATTCAGAGACCAGCTCTCTCCTTTTCCACCCTCAGGATTAAAAAGGTGTGGTGGGACCAGATTCCTACCCCAGCACGCAGCCCTCTGGTGGCGATCATCATTCAGGACTCACAGGTAGGAGGATGCAAATGTTGCGTAGTGTGACTCCCAGCCACGGGTAGGGTGGGGAAAGGGAGCAAACCACTGGGACCATGGATCCCAGGAAGGTGGTGCTCGGGTGCTAACAAACTCACAGTGGGCAGCTGTGAAGCCCACATCCAGGTCCAGGAGGACCCAGTATTAGTTCAGCCATGTCCCGCTGGTCACAGTGAGTCCTATGGCCAGAGTCAAGAATGGAACAGGGAAGCTGGAGTGTCTGGAGCCATTTGCTGTTCCCAGTGCATCTTCATTCATGGGGGAGGGGGTGGGCTAAGGCTCCCAGACCCCTGTGGGGCCTACATGGACCTCAGCTGTCCAGGCACAGCTGTCTGTGAAGACATGGAGCCTCCTGTAACGGGCCTGGGCAGACAGCACCCCAATCTCACTAACTGTCTGTTTTAGGTGTCCCTGTGGGAAAAGCAGACCAGAAGCTGGGAGTCAACCAAGTGCCCGTATGTATCTGAACTTGGACTTGGGTCATAGCTTTTGAGGATTTGGGAAGTGTGGTAGTTACTCAGCCAACAGCGGGGTCATTCCTCCTCTCTGTGTTCCTCCCAAGGGTGTCAGGAGGCAGTTTGTGGGTAACTTGAGTCCCCAGTCTGCAGTGAGAACAGACTGGATATTGATTATAAAGTCGGAAGTCTTACCTCTAACACCCCAATATCAATCAATACAGGATGATTCCTTGCAGGGTTCTGGAGGGCGAATAGAAATTTCTCAAGTGTGGCAAAACTGAACCCTAAGTTTTATTTCTGCAGACGCTGGAAGACGTGTCTGACGAAGCTGCTGCCCTGCTTGCTGGAGCATGGCGTGAAGAGGGAGGGAGAGTCCCCAAAGGCTGCCAAAACTAGGCCTCTCCAGAGTCCTGCAAAGGCAGCCTGGCATCCTGTGGAGGTCAGCAGGACGGTCCTCTGGCCAGAGAATGTCAGGGTCAGTGTGGTGCGCTGTATGGAGCTGTTCGAGGCCCCAGCAGAGAGCGAGGAGGAGGAAGAAGAGACCGTCAAAGGGGACTTGAACATGCTGCCTGAGAGCAGTGCCGGTGGCTTCCAGGAGGGTCAGGCAGACATCATGGCCCGGCTCACTGAGAACCTGTTTTCAGACTTGCTGGAGACTGAGGATGGGGGCATTGGCCAGTCGAGCCAGGTGGAGTCATGCTCCCTTCTGCCTTCAGAAAGTGGGCAAGCATCTGTCCCCATGGGGTCCAAGGAGGCCACAAGTCAGGCCACAGAGCAGCCTTCACACCTGGGTCCTGCTTCAGGCAGCCCAACGCCCAGCGCGCCTGACCTGGCCTGCGCAGAGGTGCCACTCGTCATCACAGACAATCCTGCCTACCGTAGTTTTAGTGATTTCTGCGGCTCCTCTCCACATCCTGGAGAGCTGTCCTCAGAACAGCAGCAGGCTGGACACCTGGAAGAAGGGGACCCTCCAAGCCCAGCTGAAGAATGCCCATCTGTGCAGCAGGAGGACAGCTGGGAGCAGATCCTTCACCTGAGCGTCCTGCGGCATGGGGCAGCTGGCCCCGCCCCAGCCCCTACCAGTGGCTACCGGGAGTTCGTGCAAGCAGTGAAGCAGGGTGCCACCCAGGACCCCAGGGTGCCTTGTTTCGGGCCCAGTGGAGATGCTGGTTACAAGGCATTGTCTAGCCTGCTCAGCAGCGGTGCCGGCTGCACAGACACAGCAGGACCGGAGACTGACAGTGAGCGTGGAGGCTACAAGCCTTTCCAAGCAGGATCAGGGACTGACAGTGGGCCTGGAGGCTACAAGCCCTTCAAGAACCTCGTTCCTAACCAGTCCCCTAGGTCCATGCCCTTATTCACCTTCGGACTGGACATGGAATTGCCGTCCAGTCCTCTGAACTCAGTCCCACCCAGCAGCACCACAGAATGCCTTGAGCTGGGACTCAAAGAAGGTGACAAGCTGAAGGCCCCTCCTCCCACAGATCAAGTGCCCAGTCCCTTTGGGGACGACCTGAGCTTTGGCATTGTCTACTCTTCCCTTACCTGCCACCTGTGTGGCCACCTGAAGCAGCACCATAGCCAGGACGAAGGTGGCCAGATCCACGTGATTGCTAGCCCCTGCTGTGGCTGCTGTTGTGGGGACAGGTCACCGTCCCCAGGGAGCCTCTCAGAAGCTTTGGAATCCTGTCCTGGGGAGATGCCACCAGAAGCCAGCCCCACCTCAACACCCAGGACACCTTCAGACTTGTCAGTGGAGGGCAAGACTCCGGGTCATGCTATTTCCAGCCAGACCCCCAAGGTGTCTGCAGGCACCCTGGGGATTGCAGTTTCTTAGGTGAGCTAGTACGCTGTTGTTGCTAAGGTCTGCACTGAGGCCAGGGTTCATCCAAACCAGGAAAGTGCCTCTCGGGAGACAGCCCAGCTGGCAGGTTTCCCAGAAATCCAGAGAATGGTGAATTGAAGATGTGAACTTAGCCTGACCCTGGGGCCTGGAGGCTGTTTGACTCCCCACCACTAGCGTGAGCTCTCCTCTCACAAGGGATTCAGGGGCTCAGTGTGCCGTGTCCCATAGCAGTCCTGAGGGTCCTAAGTCCCCTGCTCCCCTACTTGTTGCTGCCCTACCTGCTCGGGCCCAGTTTTTTCTCACCAAATAGACCTGTTGCCCAAGGCTCACAGCTGTTTGACCCTTCTTGAGCTGGAAGCTGACCCTAGAAACTCACATCTGGCCTGGCAGTGGCTTAGGTAGGAATTGTAAGTTCAGGGAGGGCAGTTTTTGGCCCCGAGGTGACCATTCATTGAGCAGCTGCTGAGGGTTGAGGCAGGAAGCAGAATCTGCTGTCCCAGCTAACACGGCTGTGGAGAGCACCAAGGCTACAAGACACTTCTGATTGCCTGAAGCCGCACAGTCACCGTCACTTGCCCACCTGCAGCCAGGGCTCCTGGAATCTGGAAGTGGAGATCCCCCAAACAGTGGTCACTACTGGCAGTCACAGCGAGACCCCAAGGGGAGGCTGCTGGTTCTGGTTGGTGGCCAGGAAGTCAGGGTAAGCAGACAACAGACTGCAGTCTGACCTTGTTCTAGAAAGATGGGGCCGGGTTGAGCAGTGTCTCTATGTCTCTACCTTGTGACACCTAATACGTTTGCAAAGAGGGCAGGCCAGGCCACGTGGAGCCTTACATCAATAAAGACTCTTTATCTTGTCAGTTCTCCTTTATCTCACACACACACACACACACACACACACACACACACACACACGCACTGAGGCCTCCAGCAGCCTATGCAAAGCAGCTGGCGTGCAGTCCGAGAAATCATAAGATAAGGTTCCAGCAGTTGGTTTAAGGGGGGGGGGTGACTTGGGCATGGGGCGGGGCTGCAGCTGTTCCATCCCTCACCCTCCAGCCCTGGCTGCCACAGCGTGTGCCCAGGTATGCCTGCTCAGGGGAGGGAGCCGGTCACCTTTCTCCAGTTGGCACTGGCTTTAGTGGGGGCCTGTCTCCACCGGCAGGGGTCCTCCTCTGTTTCTTGTCTTTAGGCAGAGTGCTGAATATGCCGGATGCTCCTCCGCACACAGAGGACGTGATGCTGCTATGTGTTGCTGAAAGTAGCATGGCATCGGCAGGCCCCACGTCAGGCAGAAGAGTGGTGGGGTAGAAATCTGCAGGCCAGTGGGAAAACTTTATAGTCTGTATTTTGAATATGGTGCTTGGAAGAAAAGACCAGACAGGTCAGCGAGGGAAGCCTAGAGAAGAAGGCCACGTTTGAGATGAGCCCATGGCATCTGCAGAAAACCAGGAAGACCTCAACATGCTGGACAGCAGGCAGCTTATGTCCAAAGTTTGAGGCACAAGGATCTGGTGTGGTCACAGCATCAGAGATTAGGGTCCTGGCATGATGGGGGCCAGTGTGCCCTTGGATACTGAGTGTACCTAGTTCTGCCTGCTGAGAGGTAGTCCAGGAGAAGCCAAGCTCAGTCTTTCACATCTCAGCACGATGTTTCTAAAGGTCTCACGGGGGCTCAGACTAGCCTCCGACACATCACTCTTTCTGCGGGCTGGGATTGCAGGTGTGCGCCATGACACAGCTCCCCAGAGCGATCTCACCACCCTCCTAGGCAGGAGTTGAGAGGAAATGGAGCCTCCCAAGGTATACCTCCTGTGTGGGGTCCCTCCCACTTGGCAGAAGCAGAAGTCAGGTTCTTATTTGCATCCTGGAGGGGAATGACTCCCACAGGAATAAACCGACTGTCCCAGGGAATTATTACCAGCCCACCCTTGGAACTTCCTCTGTAAAGTACCTCTTAAAAACTCCTTCTGGCTGGGCCTGATGGTACATGTTTTGATCCCAGCAGTTGGGAGCCAGAGAGTCTGAGGCTAGCTCAGGCTTTGTAGTGAGACCCTGTCTCAAAACAGCCTCATAGCCTGGCACTTGACCTTTAAGCTCTGGTCTCTGAGTTAGCCCAGGGTAGACCACTGGTCCTCTATCCGCCCTCCCCTTATACTGCCTGTGCGTCACTCCTCGTTTGCAGATCCAGGAAGCTGCTAAGACCTATGTGGCCGTGCCGACTCCATTAGCACCCTCTTTCTTGTCCCATGGGTGTCCACTGATAACTTAGGTGCCAGGGTGGAAGCTATGTGCTTTAGGCATTGGATTCTCTGCCCCCTGCCTGCAGTCATTTAACAGAGAGGGTGCCAGCCTATGCCCTCCTGGTTCCCATACCCAGCTAGCTAGGACCTACCCACTGTGAGTTCCAACCATCACTAGTCCTGGTTCTTCATAGTATTATCCAGTCGTTTATCAGGCAGCTTCTCCCTGATGGACAGTTGTTCAATTTTCTCGGATCATGGGCACAAATCAGAATTTATACTTCAAACTTCCAGCAAGAGGATGAGGATACACAGGAATGTTCGTGCTAGTTACATTTCCCGACAGAGAAGCAGCCTACAGAAAGAGAGGCCTGCTTTGGTGTACGGTTCAGGGTGTTCAGTCCACCATGGTGAGGAAGGCATGGTGGCCACACGGGCTCTGTCGTCTGCAGTGGGGCTTGTACACACCTCAGTGGCAGGAACTGGAGGTGGTTGTCACCTTCCAGGCTCACCGGTGGCCCATTTCTCCTAGAAAGGCCCCAGCATCAAAAGGACCCCACCACCTCTAAAACAGCGCCACCAGCTGGGGACCAAGTGTTCAAACACACAAGTCTGTGGGAGAACATTTTACATCCATAATAGTGGGACTTGGACTCAAACTCCATCTGAAGAAGGGACCTTGTAAACAAGTGATTGTGTCCAGCAGCTGCACCCCCACAGGCCTGTGTGCCGAGGTCCAGCAGCTGCACCCCACAGCCCTGTGTGCCGAGGTCCAGCAGCTGCACCCCACAGGCCTGTGTGCCGAGGTCCAGCAGCTGCACCCCACAGGCCTGTGTGCCGAGGTCCAGCAGCTGCACCCCCACAGGCCTGTGTGCCGAGGTGAAAACTGAGGCTGCTGTTTCTGTACTCTCGCCCAATACCACACACCAAGTGAATTATAAGAAAAGAGGTTTGTTTTCAGTTCACAGTTCTGAAGTCAAGAGTGGAATCTAGAAACACCCTTTTTTGATGATGAAGGAAGGCCTCAGGTGATTCAGAGCATCCCACAGAAGAGCACAGGTGTGTGTGTGTGTGTGTGTGTGTGTGTGTGTGATGTGATGTGAGCATGTGTCTGCTTTCTGTGTACAGCAATTGTGATTCAGCCAGGGCCTACTCTAATGAGTTTACCTAACCCTGATTGCCTACCAAATGCTCCTCTAAATACCGCAGTGAGTAATTTCCTCCTCTTAATCCGTCTCCAAAGGCATTCAACTCCGGCCAACTTTCCCAGGGAGACACAGCACATTCAAACCACACAGGAAATGCTTCCCGTCGCTCAGTCGGGTGCCTTGAAATGTGGCTGGTTCAACTGAGGAGCTGAAGTTTTCGCTTACAGTGAACAGTTATGGGAAGTAGGAAAAGACAAGATCTCTTGAGTAAACTTGGAGCAGGGGGACCTTGGGAGAGGGTTAAAGGGAAGGGGAGAGAGGGCAGGGAGGGGAGCGGGCAGGGAGGAGAGCAGAGAAAAATGCAGGACTCAATAAAAATCAAATATATATATATATATATATATGTATATATATATATATATATGAACTGTTGTTTATTAGCTTCTAAGTTTTGTTTCTGTATGCTTTTGCCAACGGCTTCCAACTAGAGGGGATAGGGAAAGAATTAGAAAGAAGAAGAAACTGAGGTTTGGTATGACATCTGGGATGGGAGTGCCTGCAGGCGGTGGGCGCAGTCAGCCCAATACCGAAGGCTGGGATTTTCCCAGCAGCCGCCGCTGCCACGATGAACGCATCTGCTTTAGCTCTGTGGAAGAAAACACTGCTTTGGGCTCATCCTGGTTTCACCCTCGTGGGCGTCTGCGGAGCGCGCGTGCCCTGTTAAACCTTTCTGACATGGATTTCCCACGAAGATCATTAAATAAAAACTGAGAAAAAAAAAAAAAAAAAAAAACAAGAAAAAACACGCCCTAAATCACGGCAAATTTCTGCCCTAGGACGGGCGTGCTGCGTGTTCTGTGGGTTCGAGGCACCCGTGACGTCTCGGACTTGCCGTGACGTCACACGTGGGCTCAGGCGACATCCTTGTTCGTGGGACCCTAGGCACGGTGGTCACCACTCTGGAGTGAAACGGGGACGGGGAGGAATGTGGGAAGGAGCAAGTGACACCCAGTGGCTACTGTGCCCAGAGGGTTCAAGGTGGAAAGGCGAAGGGAAGGGCCGTGCCCTGGTCCCTGCTGCCCCCTGGTGGCCCACATTGGCCCAGTACCGGCCTGCGTTCCCCGGGGCTCCCCAAGTGCAGCCCAAAGAGTTGCAACGCAGCTTACCTGAGTCGGCATCATCTTCTGCTTTTCTCCCACAAATTCTCCTGCCCTGGAGAACAGCACAAGCATTCAGGGTATACTATACCCAGCTGTGTGGCTCCGGGCCAGTCTGCCACCTCTCTAAGCTCCCATCCTCATCCGTAAATGATACCTGTCTCATGAGGCCAACTAAATACATCACTTCAATGGGCCCTCGGAATGGTTCTTGCACGCTTAAAGCTTTAAAAGCGCTGGCTAAGCTGAGTGTGTCTGAATGTTCACGGGGCATGCCCAGACTGACTCTTCACTTTTTCCTTTGCAGTGCTGGGGATGATGAAGGCAGAGGCCCACAGCAGGCAAGGTCTCCACTGCTGAGGCACCCCACATGCCTCTGGCCCTGCAGGGCACCAACCTCTCAAAGATCCAGTTCTTTCTCCCCAGCTCCTGCCAGGCAGACCCAGATCAAGTCCCTCATAGAATGCCCCTCCCTCGTGTTATTAATCTGTGACCTGGACTGCATGCAGCTGTATGGCACACTGTCTCTGGAGCCTGTCCTCTTTGTCCTCTTATTTACTTCCGTGTAGTGTGTGCTCACCTTGGTGTGGTCCTGCCTTGATCTCCAGCCGGGCATCTCAGCTCAAGTCATTCCACACCATTGTCCTTTGCTATGGTGGGACCACAGGCCTCAGTGACAATTCTCCCTAAGCAGAGAAAGCATCACAAGGTCCTTGGCCACTTTTCTTCCACTCTGTCTGTGATGTATGCTTTGCCAGGCATGTTGTGATCAAGAGGAGACAGTGTAGAGGCAGAAGATAGTGGAAATGCCGCACAGTGGAGAAGGAAAGGTTGGACGCATCATTGAATCAAAACCCACCTCTCCATTCTTACGCTGTGTGCTTTTGTTTAAACCAAAGCTACTTTTGCAATGGATAAGCAGTCTTAAATGTTGTTGCAGGCAGAAGAGGGAACGCTGAAGACAGGCATGTCCTAGTTCCTGGACCCCATGAGGATGTTTATACTGTCAGGGAGGCAGCGAATGTTACAGTCAGAATAAAAATTGCAATACCAAGCCAGGGCCATCCTTCCTTCATTCAGCCACTGGGGAGGCTGGTGTCCATTTGGCCTCCCCATGCCTCCTGCTGTTCCTCCTACTCGTTTTCTTTTCATTCTTCTTTCTCTTTCTTCTTTTACTCCCTTCATCCTCTTCCTCTCTCCCTTCTCTTCTGCCCTCTCCTCCCCCACCAAGTTAATTACAATCTTTTCCGAGTCTGGTCTGGCAGAGACAGTGCTACCCAGCAGGGCACCTGTGACTTGTAAGAGGACAAGGGAGCTGGTGGTGTCCTCCGTTGTCGCTCTTAAGCGCAGTCTGTTCCAGAGCCACCCGCAGGAGCTGTTGGGCATTTGCACAGCTAGTGTTCAGCCGCATCAGTGTTCTAACTGACACATGTCATTGTCTCATGTCACATGTACAACCACATGTTATGGAACCCCCTGCCTCTTTCAGTGGGTCTTCTAACCCCACCCCACCCCAGGTGGCCTGCATTGCTGAGGCCTTTGACTTTGGCCACACTGCTGCGTCCTGAATCCAGAATTATGGAGCCTGACATCGTAGTTGCTCACCCAAACTCTCTTGACCCAAGATGTCTGGTGGCTGTTCCCTGGTGCCACACTGAGTGTGGCACCCTGACCTTCTCTCCCCGAGCCCTCTCAGTTCTTCTCTGCTGATCGCCCACCAGGACCGTACAGCAACCACGGCAGTGAGCGTGGGTTTCTGTTTCGGTGTCTGCACTTCCCTCCTGCTTATGGTAAAGGCTGCTTTCCATCTTGAGGAGACGAGGTTTCTTTTGAAAATAAAGTTAAATAAAACATTTTAAAAAAAACCTAGAGACTAATAACAGGAAAAGTGTAACTGGGGGTTGGGAGGCAAGCCAGTGGGAGAAGTGTTAGCTAAACAAGCCAGAGAACCTGAGTTCAGACCCATGTCAAAAGCCAAAGGGTGCCAAGCACCTGTGACTCCAGAATGAGGAAAGCAGCAGTGGGAAGATCCTAAAGCTGCTGGTAGCCAGTTTAGGAGAATCAGTGAGCTCCAGGTTCAGTGAGAGACCCTGTCTCAAAAAGCCTGGTGCAGAGCCATTGCAAAACGCTCAGAACTGACCTCTGGCCTTTGCACCCACACATGTGAGTGCGCACAAGGACACATGCAGAGATCACACAGGCACAGTGTGTGGCTGTGCACACAGGAAGCAATCCACAGCCATGTCTCCCCACACCCACACCTCCCTCTCCCTCACTGCTCACCACTTCCCATCCCATGACCTGTTAACTCCTTAGACCCTCGGCTACTTCGTGACCTTGCCACGTTCTGCAGTTTCAGACTCTCGGCCTCCCTGGTGGCCCTCCCTCTGCCCAGCCTTCCCCCTTCTCCAGAGCCCTCCTGCTTCAGGGGACCCTATGGTATCAGGCCAAAGTCTGTTCTCTTGATGACAGAGTGGCCACTTTGGGGATCAGCTTGTGACTCCCACTTCACAAGGCTTTTGTGGACCCGATCTCACCCTTAGCTCCGCATAACAGCATGTGACTCATGCTCAGCCAATCAGAGAACCCCTTCATCACCGAGTACAGTGGGCAGCACAGGAAGTCACGTGAGGTGAGTAAAGCTGACCATTGAGAGCTTTCCCAGAACTAGTACTGAACTTACTAGGGGCTTTCTTTGGGCTCCACGGGCTAGTAGTGACAAGCTTAGTCTTATGATTACCCAACCACCACCACCACTACCACTTTCTGTTCCCACGGAGTCTTCACTGCCCGTGCAAATGAAGCACATCCCCGAACCCATGCCTTCCACTCCAAAGGAATTACTTCATCCCTTTGGCCCACCCACGCGTGAAACCACAGCCTTAAACTTTTAAAACACGGGGTCAGTAAATGCACTTTATTTTATCCTGCTGATCGGTTCAAGGTCTTGCTCTGGACCCGGGGTTGTGCTGGAAATAGTCCCTTGCTTCTGCCTCCCATGTCCTGGGATTGCAGGTGCGCATCACAACTCAACTTGAAAAGCGAGTTCTGGGCCTGAGGAAGTGGCTAGGCAGCCGGAGCTTGCTTGGCAAGTGGGAGGCCTGCATGATTCCCAGCACCAGGTAATCCAGGTATGGCAGTGCATGCCTTACAGCTAAGCATCGGGGTGGGGGGCAGCAACACCCAATCCCTGGGGCTCGCTGGCTAGTCAGCCTAGACAAAGGCATGAGCTCTAGGTTCAGCGAGAGATGCTGCCAAAAACTAAAGCGGTGAGTGATTGAGGAGGACACTTAATACTGATCTCTGTTCTCCGACATGTGCACACACACTTGAACACCAGCATATACCCACACATGTACACACACATTCACACATGTGCACACACAAAGTAGTTCTGTTCTTTGCAACCATAAGACTGCCAACTGAAACAGAGACTGACCCTTTCTTCCTTCCTTCCTTCCTTCTTTCCTTCCTTCCTTCCTTCCTTCCTTCCTTCCTTCCTTCTTTCCTTCTTTCCTTCTTTCCTTCCTTCCTTCCCTCCTTTTCGCCACCTCCCTCCCTTCCTCTCTTCCTCTTTCTTTCTTTCTTTCTTTCTTTCTTTCTTTCTTTCTTTCTTTCTTTCTTTCTTTCTTTCTACCATAGATGCCTCAAGTTCCCTATGTGACAAAGGATAATCTTGAACTTCTCTTCTGGTGCCTTCGCCTCCTGAGTGCTGGGAGTATGGACGTATGCCACCTTGTGGGTTTATGGGGTACCAGGAATCTGTGTTAGTTTGCTGTGATAAAACTCTGGCCAAAAGTGACTTGGAGAGAAAAAGGTTTATCACCAGGGAAGCCAGGGCAGGAGCTCAGAACAGGAAGCTGGAGGAAAGAACTGAAGCCATGAAGGAGCACATTTATTGGTTTGCTCCTTGCGGCTTGTTTAGCTTTCTTTCTTTCGCAACCTAGGACCACCTGCCCTGGGCTGGCACCACCCACAGAAGGCTGGGCCCTCCCACATCCATCATTAATCAGAAAATGTTGCACAAACATGCAGGACAGTCTGATGGAGGCGATTCCTCAGTTGAGGCTCCCTCTTACAAGGTAGCCTCAGTTTGTGTCACGTTGACTGACAAACAAACACACAACCTTGCCACCACAGAATGGAACGCAGGGAGGCAGGAGGTTATCATTCATCAAGATCTAACGCATGTAGCAGAAACTGTACCATTTTAACTATTAAAAACATACACCCCAGAGCTGGGGACATGGCTCAGTCAGTGTAAGTGCTGGCTAGAAGAGGCTGCAGACCTGAGACCTGTCCCCAGCACCCATGCAAAACAGCTGGATCCAGAGGTAGGCACCTGTCAATCCAGCTCTTGGGAAGCAGAGGCAGGAAGCTCCCTGGTGTTTGCTGGTCAGTCCGTTTAGCAGAATTGGGTAGCTCCAGATTCAGTGAGAATCTGTCTCAAAATATACTGTGGAGAGGGATGATGAAGATGCTCAACATTGACCTTAGACTTCCGTATGCACATGCTACAAGCACACACGCACACATACACACACACATGCATGAACGAATGCATACACACATACATGAGCTCACATGTACACACACACACTCGCACACACATGCAGCCCAGCTGGCTTTAGTATATTTGCCATGACCTTTCCATCACTGTATAAAACTTCAGGACAATACCATCAACAGTTAGGAGTACCACCATCCATGCTCCCCACCCCCAACAACCAGAACATCTTTTCAGGCCCAGCCTCCATCATTTCTCCCTCTGAGGTTTTGAAAACAGAACAAAATATTCTCTCCAAGTGCACATCCCTCTTTTATCATTTATTAATTTTTTTTTATTTTTGCTTCTTTGCTTAAAACAAGGTCTCACTGTGTGGCCTAGGCTAGTCTGTAGTTCTTTTTTTAAAAATAGAACATTTGTATTATTTTTTGAGAAAAGCATGCATGCATATTTATGCTACCATTTTATCATATTTACCCCCAACTCCCTCCCCTAACTCCTTTCAGACCTACCTCTCACCCTCACCCCTACCTAACTTCATGTTCTCTCTCTCTCTCTCCCTCCCTCCCTCTCTCCCTCTCTCTCTCCTTTCTAACTCATGGAGTCCACTTTGGGCTGCCCAAACATTGGTGGGTGTGGGGCCATCCTCTGGAGCATAGTTGACCTGCCAGTGGCCACGCCCTTAAAGAAAACTGACCCTCCCTCCCTCAGATGCTGGCAGTGGCTCCTCTGCTAGGGGTGGGGACTCATAAACCCCTTCCCACTCTGTGCTGGATTGTTGACTGAAGTGAGCTTGTGCTGTCTCTTGCAGGCAACTGCAGCTGCTCTGAACTCACGAGAGCCGCAGTCCTGCAGTGCCCGAAAGACACGGCTCCACCGTTTCTCCCCAGCCTCTGGTTGTTATGATTTTCTCCTCCTCCTTACCCTCAATGGTCCCTGCGATTGAGGAGGAGGTGGTGGTGCAGTATAGATGTCCCATTTTGGGCTGAACACTCCACTAACCTTTTCTGCATGTAGATCAACTGTGAATTTTGGCATTCACCAGTGTCCACTGTTACACAAAGAAACTTCGCTGATGAGCTGTACCAGTAGAGAGATGTGAATTCAGAGGTCAGCTTGGTACAATGTAGTGCATGGAGATGTAGCGCGCGGCGATGTAACATGAGCCATGGCGCTGTCATGTCGTGGGCACTGAGCCTGGGCGCCGTTTGCTTTTCCACGTCAAACTTGACAGACAACTTGTGCGCATGCGCGCGAGCTCCCCCCAGCGCGGGGAGTCTTTCGATCTGGCCATCTGATCTGGCCAATCAAAATTTAAGCACGATCACTCCATTCTGGCCTGAGCCATTGGGTTGATGACATGTCAGGGCTTTGTCTGGCACCGTATATATTCTTCTGCTTCGCGGGGACGGGGTCTTTTGCTTCTCTACAACCTCAAGTGTAAGTGCTCCAATAAAGTGTGTTCTGAGAAGAATC
The DNA here is from genome assembly GCF_014885135.2 of Alexandromys fortis. Taxonomy (NCBI): domain Eukaryota; kingdom Metazoa; phylum Chordata; class Mammalia; order Rodentia; family Cricetidae; genus Alexandromys; species Alexandromys fortis. The sequence goes on along the minus strand of NW_026067926.1, from coordinate 107,625 downwards.
CTGTTGTGGTCGTCTCTTCTGCTGGCCGGAGCGGCGTGCCGCAGTACAATGTCCACTTAGTCAAGCGATAGTAGTGGGTTCACCCCAGGGCCTGGATCTCTGGTCTCCTGGCTTGGTCTCACAGATATGAGCACCCACACCGGGCTCTTTTATCCTTGAATAATGGAATATTTTTAAAACATAGAAAGCATGATTCCTGTTCACCTTTTAGTAACCTCCTTGATACCAGAGCTGAGATTCATTCTTATTTTCATCCCAGGCCCTAGCCCAGGACCAGGCTAGCATAGGTGTTCAGTAAAACAAAATAAAATGGAAATAAGGGTCCCTCCAGCCGCTCATCCCTGAGTCAGACCAAGACATAAACATTCTCACCAATGTTTGTTGATTGGCTGACTGACATTGTTGGTAACCCAGACAACAGCTGGAATGTGTGAAGGGCTGTGCTGGGAAGGAGTGGAAGGGGCTTTAGCGGAACCCATCACTTTTCATGCTAACAACTCACTAAACCCAGAACTAAACTGACAGTGACTCGACATGGCTGGGTACCCCCCAAAACCATCCGCATCTGCACCTACTTGAGACGCTTCGAGGCAAAGGGGTGGACAGGCAGAACAGAGCAGGTATATCGAGGGCATGGTGGCTTTCTCATGGGGCTAACGGTATTTATGACATCTCCAGAAGATCGTCTGGGGGTTTCCATGAGCAGGTTCTTGCAAATCCTTCCACGTGTGCACCAGGACACATGGATGGTGAATGGAGAAACATACACACACGCTCGCACGCACACACACATGCACGCACGCACACACACACACACACACACACACACGCGCTGCTAACTGGAAATGGTTCATGTGGTCTACAAGCTTCTCCCTGGGGCTGAAAGAATGACCTCATCACCCTTCAGCTCAAATGTCACCACCTTCAGGAGACTCTTGCGCCTCGGTCAGATGTCTCTCTTCTGGGTCTCTCAAGCCTGGGCTTCTTTATCAGCCCCAGAAGGAGCCCAGCACAATGTGGGTGCTCCCTTGGTGAAAGAGCAAGTCACACCACTGCCCCATCCAACTGGGTGCCATGCTGTCCTAGGAACCAAAGCTCTGGCCTTGTCACCGTGTGGCTCTGTGTCCCCCGACTCCCCTTGATGTTGATTGTGATGGACCATCCGGCACCACATCCCAGGGTCAGCTACTCTGTTGTCACCTCGCAGCACATCCCAGTTGGGACCACGAACTTGGTTGCTTCAGTCTGCGGTGGCATGCATTCCTGCTGCCTGGCCACTTCTCTGTGGGACTCGGCTTGGGTTCCTTCACCCTGGTCCCTCCCCAGCGTGTGAGCAACAGCTATCAGTAACTGCTTGTTGATTGACAGACAGTTCTCAGTAATTTGTTAGAGTCTGACCTTTTTGATGTGGGGAAACCACGGTAGCCAGTGCTTTCTGTAAAGCAGGGCCTTTGTGAGGAAGGGAGTCTCTGCCGAAACTCACCACAGCTGCCTGGAAGCAGAGTCATCACATCCCCGCCTCCCTGTGGGCACCCGTTCTCAGGAGGCCCAGTGTCTGTGGACCATGGCAGAGAGCAGGGAGAGTCTGAGGCCCTGGGAGGGAGGGGCCATGCCAAGCAGCTTGCACACTTGTGCACACGTAGGCACGGCCCTATCTGTAATACACTTGGCACTCACCCAGAGGATCGTGGTACACTCTTAGGGGATTGATAGAGGCTCAGGGTCCTTGGGTAACATGGGGAGTTCAAAATGGTTCTGGTCTCTGTATAGTAAAGCCACCACCCACTCATTCCCAGAGCCCAGTTGTGCTACAATGGCTTCTGAGAGAGGATTGTGCATGCTCATGTGTGTACGTGACATGGGTGAGGTTGTCATAGTTACTTGATACACAGCAAAGTCAGCTCTGAGTGCAGAGGAAGCATATAGGAAGTGGGGGCTCTCTTGGATTTGGCCACTGTCTGTACATCTTGTCTCAGGAAAGATCATGCAGGCTAGATCTCCATTTGTTTCTATGCATTATTCTCAGCTCCTAGCATATCACAGGGCCTAAAATGGGTCTTCATGAATACTTGTTCTTATGTAAAAGTGTGCACACAGGCCCCTCTGCATATTGCCATCTTCTTGTGCGTGTGTGAGCTGGAGTGAATGGAGGTTCTGCATTTTTTATGTAGGCATGTGGATGAGGACATGTGAGCCTATGTGTCTTGGCTGGCCTGTTAATCATGTATGATGAAATTCATGCTATGTCCCTACATACATCCATGTCTGTGGACTCTGGGTATATATACATGTATACATATGACATATGAGCAAGGGGGCAGTGTTTACATGACAACTGGTACGTGATGTCTGTGAGATATGTTCTCTGTATGCAGGGGGGGCTTGCATGGGCATTTGTGAGAACTCTGGTCCCTCTATGGCTCCGAGTCTGCCTCCGCCATCTTTCCTCTTGAGTCACCTTGGGCTCCGGGAACAGTAGGACTGATAAACATCTTCATATCAAGAACCTGAAACTACCCCCAAGGGAGGGACAAAGCCACCCCAGGTGATGGAGTTATTTATGGTCAGAGTCTGCACCTGAGTAGCGGTGAGCATCTCAGGGGAACCACAGTGCCCGGAACCACAGTGCCCCTGGGGAGGTGACAGCAATTCTCTTTACAGGACCGTCCTTCAGGACCGCAACTGAGATGAGACCATGGCTGCCACGGCCACCTGCCCAGGGTGACTATGGCACGAGCCTCCTGCCCTGCTCCAATTCTCCTTCTCCTTAAGCAGAAAGCTCACATCAGGATCCCAAAGACAAAGATGGATTCGGGGTCACTGGACACCCTCTTGTCTCTCCCTCCTCCAATAGATGAATCTCCCTTCTCGGCTTCTCACCATTACTTGTTTCTTTGTTGGGAAGGAATCCATTGGCATTGGTCAGGCTGGTGGTTTGTCCTAGCCTAGTGACGGGTAGTGGCTATCAGATACAACTTGGAAGCCAGATGGCAGGTCCCAAGTCCCTGCTTCTTATGTGGGTGACATAGGCAAGTTAAATTCTTTGTGCCTCAGTTTCTTCATCTGTGAGATGGGTCCATCATAACATCCACCTTCTAAAGCTGTTTGTGGAGAAGACAAATAAGGTGGAAGCACCAGGCATACAGTAAGTGCTCAATGCATTCTCTCCACTGTTGTCACTTGTGTGTTGCACATACTGTATACAGGGCTTTGTGTGGGTTTTGTTTGAGACAGGAGTTTTTTTGTGTACCCCTGGCTGCCCTGGAACTAACTCTGTAGACCAGACTGACCTCAGACTCAGAGATCTGCCTGCCTCTGCCTCCCGAGCGCTGGGATTAAACGTGTGCGCCACCAACACTCAGCTAAATAAAATGTTTTTAAATGAATTTTTCTTCATTATGATCATGTGCATGTGGAACAGCATACCGTGGGAGTCAGAGCGTGGCTTTCTGGAGTCGGTCCCCCTCTTCCGCAGCAGGTCCCGGGGTCCCCCTCTTTCATAGAGTGTTCCAGGGACCGCTCTTCCGCAGCGGGTCCCAGGATTTCCCTCTTCCACAGTGGGTCCCAGGATTTCCCTCTTCCACAGTGGTTCCCATGATTCTCCTCTTCCGCAGTGGTTCCCATGATTCTCCTCTTCCACAGTGGTTCCCATGATTCTCCTCTTCCGCAGCAGGTTCCAGAGTCCCCCTCTTCTGCAGTGGGTCTCGGGGTCCCCCTCTTCCACAGTGGGTTCCAGGGTCCCCCTCTTTCATAGCGCATCTGGGCACCCCTTTTCTGCAGTGGGTCCCAGGGTCCCCTTCTTCCACAGTGGTTCCCAGAGTCCCCCTCTTCCGCAGCGGGTCCCGGGTCCCCCTGTTCCGCAGCAGGTTCCCGGGATGGACTCAGGCTTATGCAGCAGGTGCTTATTCTATCTTTGGAGCAAACCAGTTTTTCTTTCTTCTTTGTCTCCTCGTCCTTCTCTCCTTTTTAGCATCATGCTCCATCACCTGGAAATAGGAGATGTTGAGCTGAGTCCATTTGGAGTGATGCTGGGGGTGCCCGTCATTGAGTCTGTTCTTCCATATGGTGAAAAAATTGGAAGGGCCCGGAGGATTTGGGAGTTCAAAAGGAATCGAGCTGCTGAGAAGGGAAGCCAAGGGTGTTAGCCCTCCACCGACTCTTGCAACTCTCCTGACTTAAGCCTTGGCTTAACTCTGGGCCTGGGGCTTGGAGGCTACTCCCTGCCCACTTTGGCCTTGTGGTAAAGGAAATGAGCAAGGAGAGCTTGGTATGCTCTTAACAAGACTGGGCAGTGTGAGCATAGAACAGGAAAGAACTCTTGATGTGGGAATCAGGGAAGCTGCCTGTGGCAGATGTTACCTACATGGAAATACAAAGGGGAAATTGTCAGCCAGGAGATGGCAGGGCTGTCCACTGGGCAGAGGCACAGTCCACACAAAGGCCACGGAAGCTGACTGACGACAAAGACAGGGAATGCCAGGAGGCGGCTGGTGGCCACACATGGGGCTGGGAACCAGAAGATCTTGTCACTTGCAGGCCTGCCTGGCTCAAGTCTGGCAGAAGCAGCTGTGTCCTCGGTGAGTCCTAAGTGGGGGCGGAGCAGAGCAGAGAGCCTTAGACAACTCTGTTCGTTCTGTAAGTATTTAGTGAGCACCTCTAGGTGCCAGACACTGGGTGTGCCTCCACGTGGCACTGCACAAAGTCGCTGTGCGTATGAGCAGAGTCGAAGGCAGGAAGCAGATGGTCAGGGGATGTCACAGGGACACATAGTGTAGCTTGGATAACGTTTGTGCCGGGCAGGACCGGCAGAAGAAAAGTTGGAGAAACACGTAGACCCCCAGTGGGTGGATGGGAAGACCGTGTGACAAAGCGGGGCATTTGACCGCAGGATGAGGGAAGTAAAGGAACAAGCCACACAAACACCTTAGTGCCATTGGTGGAAGGGACAGCCAGGGCAAACCTGGACAAGGAGAGAGGAGAGGAAGTGAGAGAATCCCGGAAAGGATGCAGGCTCAGTGTGCAGATGCAGAGCAGGCTTGGAAACTCAGCCACAGGCACATACTGATCCCGTATCAATTGTAGAATGAAGGCACCAGTTGCAGCGAGAAGAGTACATTTTGGTAATGGGGACCCAAAGGTCAGAGAAAGCCCATTTCTGTCACGTGAGCAGGGGCATGGGCGGCTAAGTGCAGGTGGGAGCTGTGGTTTTGGCGTACGTGTTATAGGTAAATAGAACCAGCAATAATTCTTTTTTTTTTTTTGAAGCAGATGTGGCGTTTATTAAAAATAAAGTTTAACATGGATTTAAGCATGGGTGGAAATCGAAAGGGCGCTCTCAGAGAAAGAACAGGATATCCTCGTGAGCATGGTAGTGGGCTTCTCAAAGGGCAGTGGTAATTAGGCGTCTTTTTTTAAATTAATTTATTTATTAAAGATTTCTGCCTCCTCCCGCCACTGCCTCCCACTTTCCTCCCCCTCCCCCATCAAGTCCCCCTCCCTCGTCAGCCCGAAGAGCAATCAGGGTTCCCTGCCCTGTGGGAAGTCCAAGGACCACCCACCTCCATCCAGGTCTACCAGCAATAATTCTTAGCAAGGAAGGCATCAACGACGGTGTGCCATGGACACTCTTGGGCCAGCTCCACATTGTCGTGGAATATTCCTTTACACTGTGTTAAGATGTGTCGCTGTGATTGGTTTAATAAAAAGATAAACAGCCAATAGCTGGGCAGGAGGTATAGCGGGGACTTCTGAACGGAGAGAGTGCTGGGAAGAAGAAAGGCAGAGTCGCCAGCCAGATGGAGAGGAAGCAGGTTGGGGCGTACAGAGTAAAGATAACTGAGCCACTTAAAAGAACGGAGATGAAAAGACATGGGCTAATTTAACTTATAAGAACTAGTTAGGAACAAGCCTAAAAAAGACCGAACTTTCATAATTAATCCTAAGTCTCCATGTCATTCTTTACGAGCTGGAGACCCCAAAAGAAAAGTCTGTCTACACCTCACCTGCTCAGTACTAGCCTTTAACCGGGCCCCAGGAGCAGGTAGAATACTTGTCCCTGAGCACACAACCCTAACCTCCCTCTCCACTGTTCCTCCACCCTTCCTAACACCATCATGCTTCCCCTGGGGGAGCCTTCACTAGAATCTGTGGTCCTTAGCCTGGGAGAAGTTTGGGTGTCCAGGGGACCCTTAGAGATATTTGGAGACACTTCTGGTTTTCACAGCCTTTGGTGGGAGCATGGCCCAGGGAGGACAGACCTGAGAATGTCCGAGATAGCTTCATGGTGAAGGCTGACTGTGCAGACCTGCTTCAGTGGAGCAGTCTGTCCACAGCGCACTACAAAGGTACAGAACCTGGGCCCCACAGCCTCCAGCAGGTCCTCTCAGGCACCACTGAGGACCTCGGTCCTTCTAAGAAGGAAGCAAACCTGTGCCAAGGAGGCAGTGGGCAAGTGTAGTGACAGTTTCACCCTACAATGCAGGCTGGTTTCTGGAAAAGAGAGCTTGGCGTTTTCTTTGGCTCCTACCCTTTTACCAGCCCTGGCCGTCTTTGGCTGATGGTCTTTAAGGGCCTCAGGCCCTCAGCCCAGGGCTCCCTCCTCGCTCTAGAAACATCATCCATGGCTGCTAAGTCCCTCCCCCATGGGATGCCCCTTCCAGCTCCAGCCTCACCACTTCCTCTCGTTCTCACAACCACAGGGTCCTCTCTACCCACACCAGAACTTCATCATTCCCAGAATTAGCCATTGCAGTCACATACCCGTGCCTGTGGCTCATCCAGGCGCCGAGGCTGGGCTGGGTCACTGCCCTGGCCCTCTATACTGTTCTTCCCTGGTGTCCCCCAACCCCAGCCTCACCCCTTCCTTCTCTTTCTCCTAGGTCGGTCTTCTGTCACCTCTCATCTTCTCAACAGAGTCACCTTCTCCTCCTCTCCACATAGACTGTAGGGTCTGATCACCCCTTACTGATTTAGACATAGAAAGCCCTGTTCCACATTTTGGGATGTTTTGGGGGAGATCTCCTCTGTTAATCAATAATCTTTTTGTACACTGTGAAGATGTGTCACTGTTATTGGTTTAATAAGAAACGAATGGCCAATAGCTAGGTAGGATTTCCAGACACAGAGGACACGGGGTGGGGGTGGGGGGCAGAAGGGCGGCAATGCCAGGAATCGCCAGACAGACAGAGAGGAAGCATGACGTGTAGGAGATGGGGCAACAAGCCATGAGCCTCATGGCAGCACTTAAATTAGTAGAAATGGGTTAATTTAAGTTATAAGAGCTAGAAACAAGCCTAACCTATTATCCAAGTTTTTATAATTAATAATAAATCTGTGTCAGTTTTTTTTTGTTTTTTGTTTTTGTTGTTGTTGTTGTTTTGTGAGCTGGTGGCCCCAAAAGAAAAATCCACTACAGTTCACCATCTTTTCAGCTGCTCATTGTTAGTATTCAGGCGTCTGTACTGGCCTGCCCTTGGAGTTCTGATGGGATACACCCTCAGCTGCAGCCACTAAGAGCAGCTCCTGTGCACGTTCACTGTGTTCTCTTTTAAATGAGCCCTGCCCGTCTCCCACCTTCCCACCTCTATCTCCCTCTCTGTCTGTCTGTCTGTCTGTCTGTCTGTCTCTCTCCCTCCCTTCCTTCCTCCCCCTCTCTCTCCTTCCCTACCCATCTCTCTATTCCCCCCTCTACCCCTTCTTCTCTTTTGTTGCTCCTGTCCCCAGAGTCTGCTCTCCTTCTTCCCATTCCCTCTTTTTATGTTCCCTTTCCCCTAGTAAAAAACCCTCCATGTAAGTAGCCTTAGACGCACTGGCACAGGAGACCACTTCCTAAATATTACACCAGTAGCACAGACACTGAGAGTGACAATTAATAAATGGGACCTCCTGAAACTGAGGTACTTCTATAAGGCAAAAGACATAGTCACTAAGGCAAAACAGCAGCCTACACAATGGGAAAGGATCTTCACTAACCCCACATTGGGCAGAGGACTAATCTACAAAATTTATAAAGAAGTCAAGAAACTGGACATAGGGGCTGGAGAGATGGCTCAGTGGTTGGGAGCACTGCCTGCTCTTCCAAAGGTCCTGAGTTCAATTCCCGGCAACCACATGGTGGCTCACAACTATCTGTAGTGAGGTCTGGTGTCCTCTTCTGGCCTGCAGACATACACACAGACAGAATATTGTATACATAATAAATAAATAAATATTAAAAAAAGAAACTAGACATAAAATTACCAAATAATCCAATCAAAAAATAGGGTACAGATCTAAACAGAGAATTCTCAACAGAGGAACCTAAAATGGCTGAAAGACACTTAAGGAACTGCTCAACATCCTTAGCCATCAGGGAAATGCAAATTAAAACAACTCTGAGATTTTATCTTACACATGTAAGAATGACCAAGATCAAAAACATTGATGACAATATATGCTGGAGAGGATGTGGGATAAAGGGGACACTCCTCCATTGCTGGTGGGAGTATAAACTTGTTCAGCCACTTTGGATTTCAGTATGACAATTTCTCAGAAAATTAGGAAACAATCTACCTCAAGACCCAGAAATACCGCTTTTGGGTATATCTCCAAAGGATGCTCAATCATGCCACAAGGACATGTGCTCAACTATGTTCATAGCAGTATTGTTTGCCATAGCCAGAACCTGAAAACAACCTAAATGCTCCTTGACCGAAGAATGGATAAGGAAAATGTGATATATTTACACAATGGAGTACTATACAGTGGTAAAAAAATGACATCTTGAAATTTCATGCAGATGGATGAAACTAGAAAAAAAGACATCCTGAGTAAGGTAACCCAGACCCAGATAGACAAACATAGTATGTGTACTTACTCATAAGTGGATATTAGACATAAAGTAAAGAATAACCAGCCTATAGTTCACAATTCCAGAAAAGCTAGGTAACGAGGAAAACCCTAAGAGAAACATGCATGGATCCTCTTGGGAAAGAGAAACAAATAAGATCTCTTAAGAAAAGATTGGGAGTATGTGGGAGGGAAGAGAAGGGAGGGTGGGATGGGAGGGGAGAGGAGAAGTGGAGGAAGGAGGAGAACATGAGGAAATGGGATGCTCAAGAAGGGGGAAGGACAGAGAGGGAGAGCAAGGAAAGAGATACCTTGATTGAAGGAAACATCAAAAGGCTAGCAAGAAACATGGCACTAGGGAAATTCCCAGGAATCCTCAGGATGCCCCCAGCTAAGACTCTAAGCAACAGTGGAGAGGATGCCTAAACTAGCCTTACCTTAATTGTCATCATAGAACCTTCATCCAGCAACTGATGGAAGCAGATGAGGAGTGATAATATGAGCAAAGGGGTCAAGATCATAATGGGGATACCCACAGAAACAGCTGACCTGAGCTCGGGGGAGCTCACTGACTCTGAACTGATAGCAGCAGAACCTACATAGGACCAAACTAGGCCAACTGAAAGTGGTGTTGTGTGGCTTCGACAGTCTGTGGGATCACTAGCAATGGGACCAGGATTTATCTCTAGTGCTTGAACTGGCATCTTGGAGCATGTTCTCTTTGGAGGGATACCTTGCTTAGCCTTGGTCCTGCCTCACAGTGAAGTGTCAGACTTTGTTGACTCCCCACAGGAAGCCTTACCCTTTCTGAAAATTGGATGGGGGGCGGGGATGTGGGGTGGGAGGAGGGTAGGGAGTGGGAATGGGGATATCTATGTAAATGAGAAAAGATTGTACTGAAAAAAAATCTTAATAAAAAATAAAAAAGGAAAAAAAAAACCCTCCACATGAGTTCTGTTGCATGGCATCTTTCTCTCACATGCTGCTTTTTTTTTTTTTAAAATCACAGCACTCATTGTCCTTCCAGATGACTGTGCAGTGCCCCTGTCTGCCCGGTGTGCCTCAGGTTCTTTACCCCGCTGTAATCATGATTAGCGGGGACTTCTCTTACTCTCCGATCACCCTCCATAGAGACTGCCGCCACAGGGAGCAACTCAAGTGCATAAAGCCAAATGGCCACAGCCCACCTGTTTCTCAGACAGGGGCTCACCTTGTACCAGGTGAAAAAAATCATTCAGATTCCTTGTTCGTCCTCATGGACACCCTGGAAGCATGGCCTACTCTTCCCCAGGAGTCCCATTCTAGTGGGTTCCATTCTAGTTGCCTAGAGCAGTCACTTGTTCCTTAAAGCACTTTGGTTGGCTGCCTGTCCTTCCCTGGTACCCCCAGGCTCCTTTTGTAGAGACCCGATCTCCAGATGGTACACTACTGAGAGATGACTGGATCATGAGGCTTCTGACCTAATCAATGTATTACTCCATGATGGACAAAGACCTGAGTAGATTGCAGGAACCGTAGAGGGTCTGATGACTGGAGGAAGTGAGTCACTACACACAATGTCTACTGTCTTAGTTACTGTTCTCTTCCTTTGAAGAGACGCTATGACCAAAGCAATTCTTACAAAAGAAAACTCGTAGTTGTGGGCTTGCTTACAATATTAAAGGGTAAGTCCATGACTATCAGGGCAGGAAGCAGGCAGGCATGAGGCTGGAGCAGTAGCTGAGAGCTTTACATCCTGGTCAGCATGAAGCAGACAGAGAAAGACACTGGGTCTGGTGTGGGCCTTTGAAACTTCACATCCCACCACCAGGAGCCTACTTCCTCCAACAAGGCCACACCTCTGAATGCTTCTAATCCTTCTCAAACAGTTCCATTCCCTAATGACTAAGAACTCAAATATATGAGCTTAAGGGGGCCATTTCCATTCAGACCACCACACCTGCCTTGCTCCCTCCATGCCACCATGAGGTGTGAGCAGTCCTGTTCTCCCATGTAGCCTTCTCTCCCATGTAGCTCTACCTCACTGAAGGCCCACAGCAATGAAGCCATGAAGTCACGCAGTTCTGAATGCAAACCTTTGGAACCCTGAGCCAACACAAAGCCTTTCTCGTGTAGGGGGACTCGGACACAGTCTGCTCACTGCCATGCTGCTCTCCATGGTTCCCAGTCGTCCATCTGGTCCTTTTGGAAACCCAAAGTCGTGGAGTCCCTCTGATAGACAAAATGGCCTGTTGAGGAACACTGCTAAGGAAGAGTAGGGGACATTTCACTGGAACAAGCCTCAAGGAGGAGCTTCCTAGGGACCCAGGAGGAAGGCTGGGCTGCACATCATGGATCTGATATGGGGAGATTTCTCCTCACTCACTCAGTGACCTTGTGTTTGTTTTATGGGCATATCCATCAGTGGTCAAACAGAAAGGAAACACCAGTAAGTCACAGCACACTCTGTTATGTATGCATGAGCAGAGGGGACACAGACACCTGCTGTCATCCCCTGCCCTGTCTGGCATCATATCAGCAGGGACGGGATTTGACAACACAATACAAGTGCCTCAGGATTTTGAAAATCTCTTTCCACACTGGACTCTCCAGTGGGCCAGCAATCCTAGACACCGATTCCTTTGATAAATGTTTGGGAAATTCATCCAGAATTAAAATTTAAGTCAATCAGTAGATCTATCCCTTGAGAAAGTCAGAAGACCAGCAAGACAAGATGTGACTTGTCACAGACAAGATCCAGAGTCTCACTCTAGCTCGTGGTGGTCTAGAACTCACCGTGTTGCCCAGGTTGTCCTTGAATGTAGGACAGTCCTTCTTCCTCAGCTTCCCCAGTGCTAGGACAACAACTGACTTTGTATTTTTCATTTCTCAGCACTCTTTGTTCTCCATAAGATTAAAAAAACAAATGCATAACCCAGGTGTGGTGGCGCGCAGCTTTATTCTCAACTCTTGTAAGGCAGAAGCAGGCAGATCTCTGTGAGTTTGAGGGCAGCCTGGGCTACAGAGTGAGCTCCAGGACAGCCAGAGATATACAGTGAAACCCTGTCTCAAAAAAAAAATTAAAAATGCATAGGCAATAAATATAGATCTGTTAGTGGGTGTTAAATAAAGGTGTAGTTTGTGACAATAATATATAAAGAGAAAAGCTGTGGGACTGTCTAGAAGTCTCCTCTTCTCTCTCTCCCCCCTCTCTCTCCTCTATCTCTCTCCTCTCTCTCTCTGTTTGTGTGTGTGTGTGTGTCTGTCTGCTTTCTCTCTCTGTCTCTCCCTCTCTCCTTCCCTCTCTCTAGTAGGGTCTCATTGTGTAGTTCATGCTTGGGTTTGTGATCCTCCTCTTCAGCCTGTCATAGTCTTGGATCACATGCCCACTATACCCAGCAGATGTAGAGTTTTGAATGTTATTAATACCAAATTTAACTAAACTTAAGTTACATCTTTCTTCCTTTTTTATTAAATTTTTATTTATTTTATGTTGAATTATGAGCGGCAGGGCTGCGTCCCCGGCACCCGGCTGCCCGCATGGCTAGCTTATACCCCGAAATAATTACACGGAAACTGTATTCTTTTAAATTCTGCCTGGCCCATTATCTGTAGCCTCTTATTGGCTAGCTCTTACATATTGTTCTAACCCATTTCTAATATTCTGTGTAGCCCATAAGCTGGCTTACCAAGGAAGGATCTTAACCTGCATCTGTCTGGAGTGGGAGAATCATGGCGACTCCTGACTCAGCTTTCTTTCTCCAAGAATTCTGTTCTGTTTACTCCACCCACCTAAGGGTGGGCCTATCAAGGGGCCTAGGCAGTTTCTTTATTAATAAGAAATCACTCCCACATCAAGTTTACGTACCAACCACAGTTCCCCTTTCCTCCTCTCATCCCATTCCTTCCCCCACTTCCTTCCTACCCTCCCCCATTCACTCCTCAGAAAAGGTAAGGCCACCCATGGGGAACCAACAAAGTATGACTTACCAAGTTGAGGTAGGACTTCCCTCCTGCATCAAGGTTGAGTGAGGCATCCCACCATAGAGAATAGGTTCCAAAACGACAGCTCATATGCCAAGGACAGATCCTGGTCCCACTGCTAGGGGCCCTACAAACAGACTAAGCTGCACAACTGCCACCCACATTCGGAGAGCCTAGGTTGGTCCCATGTAGGCTCTCCAGATGTCAGTCTAGAGTCCCTGAGCTCCCACGAGCTCGGATCAGCTGTCTCTGTGGGTTTCCTCATCATCCAAATTACATCTTTATAAATTCCCTGTGTTGAATGCAAAGTCAATGGTAATCATTAAAAATAATTTTAAGAAACAGACAGGCATTCAATGAGGAGAGTATATAAACAATACAGTAGGAGAAAAATCGATCAAACCCTAAAGATAGAGATTCTGAGGGAACTGAGTGACAGATAAAGGCAAACAGCAAAATGCAGAGCAATCCCTGCTGGTAATCGCTTCACACTTAACAGAGTAGAGAGTGTTTAAGATATATGTTGGCAGAAGGGATTTAAAAAGCATTACCCAACTATATGCTGTCTACAAGACACAAACGAGTTTAAAGTGAAAGATTTAAGAGGACATTTCATACGAAGAAAACCCAAGAGCTCTGAGTGCTAATGCCATGAAAAACGAAGTTTAAGGAAAAATTATTTCAAAAAGTAAACAAGATTATATGCTAACAAACATGTAAACTCATAGAAAACATATAATAGCCATATGCATCCCATATCGGGACCCAAGAATAAATGAAGCAAATATAGACAGAACTGAACAGGAACACTGGTGTTATACCGTAATAGTTGGCAGCTTCAATGCCACTCTTTCAATAATGGAGCGATCAGCTAGGCAGAAGGCATTGAGGAAAGAAAACTGGAATGATATTAAAAAACCAATTAGAGCAACAGACAAGCATAGCACCCCATCAAAATCAGTCATGGCCAGCAAGAACAGACAGAGCATTCTACAAGGCAGATCTTGGGTTAAACCACAAAGCAAGTCTTCATAAATGTGGTGGTTTGCATGAAAATGGTTCTGCTAGACTCCTATATTTGAATATTTAGTCATCAGGGAGTTCAACCATTTGAGAAGGATTAAAAGAAGTAAGAGGTGTGGCCTTGTTGGAGGAGGTACATCACATTGTCACTTCTGGGTGAGCTGTGAGGTTTCAAAAGCCCACACTATTCCCAGCTAGTTCTCTTTTCACCTTGGGCTTGCAGATCAGCTGCGAGCTGTCAGCCACTGCTCCTGCACCATGCCTGCCTGCCTGCTGCCCCTCTCCCCGCCAAGGCAGTTATGGACTCACCCTCTGCAGCTGTAAGCTCCAATAAGCTCTTCTATAAGTCGCCTTAGCGAGCACGTCTCTTCACAGCAATGGAAAAGTAACTAAGACGATGAACTTAAAAAGACTGAAATTGCCAGGTGTGGTGGTGCACACTTTAATTCTAGCACTGGGGAGGCAGAGACAGGCGGATCTCTGTGAGTTTGAAGCCAGCCTGGTCTACAGAGTGAGTGAGAGATTGGAATTTCATTGTTTTCTCTGACACAGTGTTAGAAAAGCAGAAAGTGTACAGCCGTGTGAGTTACACAGCACACCCTAACCAGCCAATGACTCCAGGACTCACAAAAGAGATCAGAAAGCAAAGATGAATGAACACAACCGTCCTGATTTGGATGTCACCCAAGGCCACGTGCTCAAGGTTTGCTCATCAGCGTCTGGTGCTATGGGGAGGTGGCCAAGCATTTAGGAGGTGGGACCTAGTGCGGGGAAGTTGTGATTGGAGGTGTACTTTTGAGGGCACTATGGCAACTCCAGCCTCTCTTCCGAGCTTCTCGGCCACACTGAGATGAGCAGGTTTCTCCCTTCACAGACCGCCATCACAGCACGTTCCCTTGCTACAGGTTCAAAAGCAACCATGGACTGTGAAAATCCTGAAACCTGGGGCCAAAATTAACCTTTCCTCTTTTTAAGCTGAGTTCTCGGGTGTTTTGTCAGAGTGCTGGAAAGCCGACACACCAGCACACTGAAACTTACGGGGAATGTATTGAAAGCCAAGAGAGTCAGAGCTGCAGACACATTCATTAGACTAAGAGCACAGACCAATAGCCTAGCTACACTCTTTTACATGACTGTCGGGAGCCACAAACACTGGAATCTTGGCCTTTATTTTTTTTAATTTTTAATTATGCGTGTACACATGTGCAGCTGCCAGAAGAGGCCGGAGCTGTCAGATTGCTCTGCAGCCTGATTATAGGTGGTTTCCAGTTCTTTAGCTTGGACACTGGGAACTGAACTCAAGTCCTCTATGCAAGAGGAGCAAACACTCCTAACTGCTGAATCATGTTTCCAGCCCCTTAACTGTACTCCTTAAGGAACTAGAAAAAAAAAGTGAAACCCAATGCTTGCAAAAGAGATTAAGTAATACACGTTAGAGTGGAGATAAATAAAAACTAGAAAAACAGAAGAAAGGATCGGCAGAACCAAAAGTTATTTCTTTGAACAGAAATTGGAAAAGTTTAACAAACCTTTAGCTAGACTAATCAAGAAAGACAGAAAATTAAAATAAGATCAGAAATGGAAAGGGAGATGGTGCCTCCATGCACATAAAAGCCAGAATTTTGTGATCACCCATCATCAAAATCGACTCAAAAAAGAAAGAAAGAAAAAACTCTTAATAGGCATAACAAAACAAACAAAGTAGGAAGTTGAACTGGTCACCCACAAAACTCTTAGCAAAGACAAGCCCAGCCTTTTCTGGAGAATTCTGCCAAGCACTGGAAAAATTAGCTTTATTCCTTCTCATCCTCTTCCACAAAACAGAAGAGGAGAAAATGCCAACTCCAGACAAGGACACCAGAGGGGAAATACAAAAAACAAACAAACAAATTAGAGCAACAGTCCTAATGAGCATAGACACAACAAGGGTTCTGGGGGGGAAAAATGAGGAGCAAGGTAAACAGACTAATTCATGACCGCGTGGTTTGGCTGTGTGTTCAAGTCTTGGTTGCAAGCTGCCTAGATTTGAGAAGTGGCTGGATGATGAGGTCTCTGACCTGATGACACTGTTGGGAAGAAATGGAGCCTACTTGGAGTAAATACGCCTACTCCCTCATCTGTCTCTGCTTCCTGGCTCATGTGAGGCGAGCAGCCCTATTCTCCCCCACCCCTGCCATCATGAAGCTCTGCCTCGCCATTGCCCAGAAGAAACAGACCAAGAAGACTGAAGCCCCTGCAACTTTCAGCCTTCCAAATCTTCCCCTTTTTCCCCATTGTCCTATCAAGAATGTGTCAGCCGTGAAAAGTCTAAGTAGAGTTACCTCAGGAATGCAAGGGTGGTTCAACACAATGTGAACCACCACAGTCCATGATAGAGGCTAAGGGGGGGAAAAAAACCCACGTGGGTATCTGTTCTAATGCAAACTAGGAACAAAAGGGACTTCCCTCAGCTTGGTAAAGGACATGAGCCAAAGCCTCTCAGTCAACAGCACGCTCACAAGCCCCAAAACCCTGAAACTTTCCCGTAAGGTCGCCCACTCTACCACTGCTCTTCAGCCTTGCACCAAGTGTTTTAACCTGACAATTCAGCCGGAAAAAGAAATGTAAAAAACAACCCAACGGTGAGACTGCCTTTGTAAATGATGGCATGATTCTAAATACATAAAGTCCAAAAGTCCGTGGAGCAATCACTAGATGTGATGAATAGCCTTAGCGAAGCAGTGGTGTGCACGCACCATCCGTGTTTCTGCCCGTGTGAGCCCGTGCTAGCGAGGAAGGCTACCTCACAGGTAGAACTCTTAGCAATAGAGAATCCAAGGCAATGCAGGGTGTGTTCAGGGAGCAGTGCAGAACACCCTGAAAAGAATTTAAGGAAACGCAAGTAAGCCGCAAGACACCCCATGCCCACGAAGTAAAACAGTTAACATTGCCAAAATGGCAGCAGTTCTAGAAGCAATCTGTGAGCTGAAGGTAATCCCTGTCAAATCTCAGTGCCTACTTTTACTTTTAATGGAGAAGGTGTGTTTGGAAGTGGGTGGAAATGGCTGAAACCTTCTCTAGGAAAACAACCAAGTCGGAGAACATAAAGTCTCAATTTCCGAACTTACCACAGGTCTCCAGTGTTAACTGAGTGCTGCCAGCACAGGAAAGACCAGCAGAGATCTGGGGGACATATCTGGGGACAGTTGGTAGTCTAGAAGAGGGAACTTCATGCCTATAGACAGTTGATTTTCAAACACCAAGACAGGTCACCAGAGAAAGAAGGGTGAGGGAGGAGGCTGTAGGATATTTGGCCTTGACCCTGGAAACCCTCAAAAGCTGATGCAAAGCAAGCCCAGGGTGAGAGATCGCCTCACCTCACTAGGAATGCTGTCATTCAAAACCTCAGGATCAGGGTCTGGGGAGATGGCTCAGCCATTAAAGTACTTGCCATGCAAGCAAGAGGCCTGGGGTTCAGCTGCCGAGAATTTATGTAAATGCCTGGTGGGCATGGGGGCCCATCTGTAATTCCAGCCTTAGACATAGGAGACAGAAGGTCCCAGAGTAAGTTGACATGTCCAACTAGCCACAGCAGCAAGCCGTGGGCTTGAGTGAGACTCTGCCTTGGTGAATAAGGTGGAGTGAGTGAAGAAGAGTTGAGACACTTCAGGCCTTCATGCATCCATACACACATTATCCATATACAGGAAAAGAAGGAAGGAGAGAAAAAAATCAGGACCAGCAAGTGTAGAGAGAGTGGGCCTTCCCTGCTTGTTGATGGGTAAGTGATACAATGATACTGTAGACCAAAAGCTAGCCAGCTCTTTTAAGTAAACAGAATTATTATATAGCTCAGCAGTTTAAGCCCAGGTATATCCACAGGCGACCAGGGGATTCTTGTTTACTCAAAGGCCGGTATCACCCAAAATCAAGAAAGGACGAAAAAGGCCACTATCCACACAAATGCGCATCAGTGCACAGAAGCACAGCTGGGACAGTCCTTCACGCCACAGGATGTTACTCAACAACAAAAATGACTACCATTTATGCCACCACATGGCCGAGTCAAAGTCTACTCTGAGTGAAAGAGGCTATTTACAAAAGATACATTATTCCCAACATATGTGACCTTCCCAGAAAAGATAGGAAGCCGAGACACCCGCAAACATATCAGGTACACCTGGGAGTGCAGATGGGGCTGGCATCTCGCAGGAGGGCTCTGTTTAGGGGACGGAATGTTCCACCAACTTAGCCGCAGTCATGGGTGTCCAAATCACCAAGTTGACTTTAAAAAAAAAATCATTGACTTGTACAGCTACAGTGCCCAAAATATATGTTAAGCAAATCTCTCCTCCAAGAAGTGATTTCAAAAAAAAAAAAAATTAAAAAGAGGAAGTGGGTTAGAGAAGGTTTATCCTGTTTTTCTTCTCAGAAGACCCCTGGGCAGAAGAGCAGAGTGACCACTTTCTCTCCTTGGCCAGCTCTGCTATTTGGAGTGCTGGGAAGGTGTGTGAGAGCCTCAGAGATCTCTCCAGGGCTAACAGCTACCTTTGATGACTTTTAACAGAGCAAGAGGGACCCTCCCCTGAATACAGTTCTACTTCAGAGGTCAATGCTCATTCACCCAGCTGGACACGACCAGCTCGAGACCATCCACTTAAGTACCAGTGGACTAAGCAGCCTTGGCTGTATCCCCCACCCACCCACGTCATGTCTGCAGCTCTGCTCCCCTGCCCTGAGTCAGTATCTTAGTGTGTAGCCAGACTGGTCTTGAACCTGCTGTCCTCCTGCGTTAGCGTCCTGAGCACTGAGATCGCTACACTGGACCACTCCTTCACATATGTAAACCCAATTGAGCCGCTTCTCTGCAAGCTTGACAGGAATTCTCATTTCCATAGGAACCAAATCTGCCTTCTTCCCAGCTGCACCGGCAAGGAGCCCAGAGGTGAGTGTCCTATGTGGCTCTGACCCTCCGCTCTGTATTCTTTCCCATCCTCTGTACTTGTACACCCTGCCTTATATGATGCCCTCAGGATGTCGGTCAGTCTGTCTGTCTGCTGTCTGCTCTACTAGAAACGGGCTCCACAAGGGCTGTTATTGGTACATCTTTCTGTGGAATTTCCTCAGGACATACCCAAGGGCCCAGATGATAAGGAAGGAGGGAGGGAAGGTGTGGGCTGGCTGAGTTGACAGAGGAGGGAATGAGTGGGCGGGTGGTGGAGAGTGGGTGGAGCTGACTGCCTCCTGCCCACCCACGCTCAGAAGTAGTTCAGTGAGTTGGATGGAGGGTGGGTGTACAGTTCAAACCTTTGCACTCTGCTCCCTGGGTTGTGACCTTGGGCAAGTTCCTTGACTTCCGAGGAAAGTGAAAATTCAGAAGGCAAGGCCACTTTCAGGGTTCAACCCTCCACATGGGGGTGGGGAGCGCGTCCCTGACAATGCACAGCTGCGTAGTTCAGCTCGCTGATAGCAGGGACTCTGCAGATAGTAACTCCTCTGCTATCCTGCCTGTGAGTTTGCTCAAACTCCGGGCTAAGACCTCGGAAGAGTCACTGTGAAGATCAAGAAAGGAGAAAAAGAAAGAAAATCAGAGAAAGGAAAAAGAAAGGCTAGCTTCCCCCCAGAAACTCTCTTTCCAGGCATGAGGTTCTGGTCTCAGGGAAGCCTAGAGCTGATACTAACCATGAGGGACCCTGTAGGAAAATCCTCGAACACAGTTGTGGAAAGGAAAGCTCAAGATAGACACAAAAAGTGGAATGCTCTTTCTTAACCTGTCAGTCATGCGGGTTGCTGCCCGGCCTTTCACAGACACTGGCCAGTGTGAAGGTAGTGGTGTGTGTATCTGAACCAATCAGGGTCATGGAGGCAGCTCAAAGTAGTCCCCACCCCTCCTTGCAAACCCCTATCTGGATGCACTCCTTTTAGGCTCCAATGAACTAGGTTCAAATACTGGCTCCAATGCCTCATAGGCTGGGGGGGGGGGTGTGCTGGTTTCCTCTCCTGTGCTGTGGAATATTAGTTAAAGGTGTGATACATTCCTTTATGCTGTGGCTCATTTGTTTAATGATGCAAAGATGTATTGCATTTATTTAACTCTGTGAAGCTGTGTTACTTTGCCTGTCTAAAACACCTAATTGGTTTAATAAAGAGCTGACCGACCAATAGCTAGGCAGAAGAGAGGATAGGCGGGGCTGGCAGAAGAGAGAATAACAAGGAGAAGGCGAGAGAAGGAGGAAAGAGGACAGCAGGGGTTAGCCACCCAGCAACACGGCCAGCCACCCAGCAACATGGCCAGCCACCCAGCAACACAGCCAGCCACCCAGCAACATGGCCAGCCACCCAGCAACACGGCCAGCCACCCAGCAACACGGCCAGCCACCCAGCAACACGGCCAGCCACGGAGTAAGAAATAAAGAAAGGTATATAGAATAGAGAACAATAAAAGCCCAGAGGCAAAACATAGACAGGATAATCTAAGAAAAGCTGACAAGAAATACACCAAGCTAAGGCTGGGCATTCATAAGTAGGAATTTGTGTGATTATTTGGGAGCAGGTTCTCCCAAAAGTAAACAAACAAACAAGCAAACAAATAAAAAGCCATTTCCAAGCCACAATCTCTTCATCTGTGAAATGGGAGCAGGCCTGTTGACCAAGGTCTGGGAGGAGCTGGTGGCTGTTTGGCTCTCCCTCTGTGGGGCTGCTGGGTCGGAGCTGCCTGACTTCTGAATTCCCAAATGTTTACTCATTGCCCCGCTTCTCCTGGACTTCCCGTTTGCTTGGAGACAAGAAAACAGTCTGAGGGATTTCTTTTCTATTCCACCCGTCAGAGAAGTCTGCTAGCCACATGCCAGCTTCATTGTACCTCAAGGAATGGTGAAATCAGAGTCACCACGCTTTAGCGGTTGCCAGGAGCTCACCTGTGTTTCTCTCAGGGCAGAGGACCCTGAGGCCCACAAACGGAAGGTCTCTCCTCTGGGTCCCCAGCTGGAAGATGCATAGCCCCTGCTGGAGACTTGGGGGGCTCAGGAGAGGAAAGGAACTGAAGACTGTGCCGTCTCCAGACGCACAAAGTGAGGAATCTGATGATTGACGGAAGTCCCAGGCCTGGCCCTCTCATCCTGGGCATGGATGAGTGCTTTGTCATGCATGTCATGCTTAAACTGTTTTGAAACATAAACAAATCTTGTTTCTCACGTGTGTGTATCTTGAGGGGATCGATGCTGCCGATGGGTGAGAACTTAGGAGCTGCCTCGAGAGTGACCGTAGGCAGGGCACTGGGTTCAGGTCAGCATCCCTTTCATTGGTGGAGTGTTGGACAAGTCCCTTCAAAGGCTGACTAAGCACTGGCCTGCTGGGTACAAGGGTGGGCACTGAGTGAGGACCAAAGTATCAGTCTGCCCAGGACAAATATCGTATAAACCAACTGTGAGTTCTGAAGAGGTGAGAGGATTTGGAGGGCAAGTCTCAGGGGATCCTAAAAGCTGCTATAAAGTTAGGGGAGACACCCTTGGACTGGAAAGGGAAGAGGCTGAGGCAGGAGGTTGTCTATGGTT
Organism: Alexandromys fortis; assembly: GCF_014885135.2. NCBI lineage: Eukaryota > Metazoa > Chordata > Mammalia > Rodentia > Cricetidae > Alexandromys > Alexandromys fortis. The sequence goes on along the minus strand of NW_026067926.1, from coordinate 86,281 downwards.
TCACAGGAATGGTACCTCAGCAGGGTCTGAAAAACGTATGGAAATCCCACTACCTTGAATCGACTTGAACTTTCGATAATAAAGTCCTTTTTTCCTGAAAAAAAAAAAGAAAGAAAATTAAAGCCAGGTGGTGGTGGCACACGCCTTTAATCCCAGCACTCGGGAGGCAGAGGCAGGTGGATCTCTGAGTTCAAGGCCAGCCTGGTCTACAAGAGCTAGTTCCAGGACAGGCTCCAAAGTTACAGAGAAATCCTGTATCAAAAAATAAAAAAAGAAAAGAAAAAGAAAGAAAATTAAAACAATTGTTTTCTATTTCTTTCTTGAATTCCCAGCTCTGTGTGGCTGCTCTGTCCTCCTGGCTGGGTATCCACACTTGACAAGTGGGCACAACAAGACTCTCAGGTCTCTCTCCTTCAGGGCAGCAGGGAGAGTCCTTCTTCCTACAGTGCTGAGGCAGGGGAGTAGTGCTTAATATAGAAAGTCTGGTCATGCTGAGGGGGCAGGCAAGGGACAGGAAAAAAATGGACCATTTATCCACCTGCAGGAGAAAGGTCACGAGTGGGTGTCCACCTTCTGTCTCTCCTGTCTGAGCTGAGGGGTTCAACGTGGATACTGAGGACCTTCTCACACCTGCGGTCAGTTTCTACATCCGTGAGAAGTGGGGAGTCCTACTTCACTGCCTGTCTCATGGGACAAGACTGTGAGGTCTGTGGGATGACGTCATCTGCCTGCCAGATGTCACCCCGTAGGCCCCAAATGTCTTGCTGAAGGGTAACCTTTGGGAAGCCGTGGGCGCCTGTTTGAAGGCGTCTTAGTTTTCTCGCCCCTTCTAGAGGACCTGGCTGGGCTGGGCGGGCACTGCTTACCACATCCTCCTGATCCCCACCCCTTGCCTGGCCTCAGACAGACACCACAGCCTCTGCTGGCGGCTCTGTGCATCAGGCGAGTGCACTTCTCCTGTGTGTGCCTGACAGCTGCTTGCCTGTCTGACTTCAGGTCTGTCCATCCCTGGGGCGGCCAACTGGCCCCAGCCCCTTCTGTGCCCTGTCTCTGGCTGCCCCAGCTCCGCTGACTCCCTCTATGTAAGCCCTGTCTAAATGCCCAGCTAGCCCTCAGCCCCAGGACTATCTCAGTGGTGACTCCTTTAGATTCTGGACTTGCACCGGACTGGACCCCTGCCCACCTTCTTAAACCCACACCAACCACCATCACTCTGAGTCCCTCTGTGACTCCCACCCCCAGGAGGCCACCTGGTTGCCCCAGTCTGAGGAATGGCTTTCTGAGGAGGACCTTGAAGAAGCAGGTAAGTAGATGGTAGCCCTGTTTCTCCCTGAGCCGATGGTCCTCAGGCTTTTGCGTCGCACCGTGGTGGGACTCTGAGCTGTCCTGTGCCTGTGTCACCGCTGGGACACAGAGGCAGAGAAGGTTATATGCAATTTAGACTTGGTAGAGTCAAGGCTGGGGTCCCTTGTTCAGCCGGCTTAGAATATCAGCGGGCTTTAGTGTGTGCTTGCGGGTTGTTGGAGGGTTGTGGAAGCAGGGGCATGGCTAACATGATCTCTTGCCTGAGCAGACGGCCTGCAAGAAGTGGGGGGGGAGAAGAAAGTGAGATCTGGATGGTAGCTAGTCTGCTGGACAATGGGTCCTAGGCAGGAGCATGGGGAAGCTTCCATGGGGCTGTTTTGTGGGGAGGGCATCAGAGATGACCAGCCACTGTGGTTTATTACTTAAACTCCATCTAACCCTTCCAGGCGGGTGGGCTGCCTACTTCACAGATAAGGAGACCTGGCTCCACAGGGGAAGTATGACTTTCCTTATGGGACTCGCCAGGATATGGCAAGGTGGGCAGTCCAACCAGGTGTTGCCATCCAAATCCAGAGCATGGGTCACATGGTAAGAGACAACACCTCTTACATGGGGAGGAGAGAGGAGTCTCGAGGTTGTTGGAGACCTAGCCTGGAAGGATGGGGAAGGAGAAGGCAGAAGGGTTGAGTGGAGAAGCCATGGGAGCTAATGCCCGTACTTAGGACTTGCCAAAGGGACCGCAGCAGGTCACAGAGGCATGAGAGTGTCACAGGCAGCTCCTCCGAGAATACCGATGCTCTCGGAGGCAGCCTGGATGTGAGAGCACATGTCAGCCTTTCTAAGTCTCGCTGGAGAACCTGGGCAAGTCTCGCTGCTTCTTCCAGCCTTCTGGGTCCTTGTTTGATGCATCTGTGAAATGGGGAGCAAAGTGGCTCTATCCCTGTGAGGCTCTTTAAGAGAACTCCGGGATGTCAGTGTCGAGATGATGGTTTTAGGTGCTCCCACTCCCAGGCACCTTGACCTGTGGAGGAAGAGAACTAGATGCTAGGAGCTACAGAGAGCAGGGAAGGCTAGAACAGCCTTCTCTACAGAGTTGTAGGCACTTAGGGACCACCCAGAATCCTCAGAGTCCAAGAGAGGCCAGTGGTCCCACAAAGTCCAGTGCATAAGATGGCAATGCTGGGCTCCTTGGGGACACACCTGTCCTTGGGTTAAGAGTGATGGGGAGAGTCCGATCAGAAATTGGAACCCGGCCTGTATGGTGGATGACACCCCATGAGAAGACTCACGGCCCAGAACACCACCTCAGGTAGTTCCTCAGAGGGCACCTGGCTGTGTGATGCCCACAGTGGGGTGCTTACTCTCTGCAATAGCCCTGCCCTAGAGCTGCGGTCTGGGCCTCACTGGGCCTCACAGAGAGAATGATAGAACCTCTGCCTGCTGGGCAGGGGAGATTGGTCCCTCGCCCGAGGCTTCCAACGTGCCCGTCTCTAGAGGCCACTTCAGGCTTCTTTAGCCTGAGAGAGGGAGGTGAGAGTTGGTGCCATAAGGGGCGTCTGGCACTGGAAGGTAGGTGGCTGTCAGTAAGGAGAACAGCATGGCAGAATGGATGAGAGGCAGCCAGGCTGCGTGCTCGGGGGAGGGCTTTCCTTTCTGTCCCACGGCCAAGCAGCACCAGACAGCCATAGGAGGGGCGTGCTTTCTCCCAAAGCTGGGCTCTGCATGGCAGGGAAGAGGGCAGCCATAGCCAGTCAGTGCCCTCGACAGGGGAAGGCCTGCAGGACTCACAGCAGGCCAGCCGGAGAGAGTATCTGGTTTTCTTTAATTACTAGGTGTCCGCCTTGTTGCCGCTAACAAAAAGGGAAGGTTCTTTCTCCATGCCACCCAGTCTGGTTCAAATCTGTGATTCTCCCGTCTCAGCCTCCTGAGGGCTGGCATTACAGGTGTGTGCCACCCACCGTACCACATGGCTGGGGTGGTGCTTCAGCACCTGCTAGTGAGAAAACTGAGTTAAGGTGGTTTTTAAGGCCACCCAGGGAGCCACTTGGAGGGGCTTTGTCCCATGGAGGTGGGACAAAGTCTTCCCCAAGGAAGGGGTTCTCACCTGGCCGCCTTTCCTTCAAATGCTGGTCCAGGGCCCCAGAAACACGAAGTGGGGGGAGCTGGGAGAGGCCCCACCCACAGCCCGCAGCTTGCAGGTGTCGCCCCCCCTCCCCCACCACTCTGGCCCGGGACGAAGGGACTTTTCATGACGACTCAAACAGAAGCGCTGAGTAAACTTGGAACTTCTGAAACACCCTGAGAACATTCCCTGGCCAGGGCCCCTGAAGGACATCTGTACCAGGGCCTCAGCCTGCTGCTGTCCCTGCGGTCCCCAGGGAGGGTCAAAACACAGAACTGTCCCAGGAGGAGGGGCTAATATACGGCCTGGCTCCCTCTCATGCCTCAACCTTCTTCACTGTGTGGCCACGGATACGACTCTGGGCCTCTCTGGGCCTTTGCTCCTTGATCCACTAAGTAAGTTTGGTGTGAGGAACTGAAGCCTCCCAGTTCTGTCCTGTGCGGATTAAAGGCTCAGGCCTCCATCAAGCCAGGGTGGGCTGTGGAGAATGGAGGACCTGGTGCTGTCTCGGCCCAGTTCTCTGCTGGAGTCAAGCAATCATGCTTCAGACCAGTCCCTGTCTGTGAGCCACAGGGAGAGACTGTACCCCTGAGCAAGGCTGCAAGAATAGTCGATTTTGTTGAGGTTGTCCAGGTTGGAGGAGGTTCTGGTGCATAGAGCCACACAGCCACCGGGAGGGGGTCAGGCCCTTGCTCATGGCCAGCCGCCACCCACCAAGCCATGAGCCTGATGTCCTCAGCTGTAACACAACCCACCATGCTGGGGAAAACAGGCACCGGTAAACTCAGATACCTACTTCCTTGCTTCTTGCTTGAAGCACAACCGCTGAGCCTGGTCTACAGATGTACAGAGCTGAGCTCAGACAAAGCCAAAAAGGTGGCTGAAGACCCAAGGGGGTCAGAGTTGTCTTCTGGTCCAGGCCTGCTCGTCTCATTCATCCACCTGGAAACTCTGCTGAACTGAGCCTGCGGTGTGCCATCTCTGAATATCCTCGGTCGTGTCTAATCTGAGGACAGTCTTCTCTATCCGACTCTAGGAGCTGGGGCTGTGCGTGTGATGGGGGTGGGGGTGGGGTACCTCCTGGGGATAATGACAAAGCTGATGGGAAAACCGGGTCTCCGGGGACTGCTCAGTGGCTGTTCCATCGCGTGGCCCCCATTCATCCGTACACTCGTTATCAATGCGTTCTGCACCCCATTCTACCAACGGGGGATGTTGTGGTGAAGAAAGCTGGTGATTTGTCAACCTCTGGGACCTGATGTGTCCAGACAATGATGGGTCTTAAAGACAAGACAGAGGCAGTCACTGTCCTGATATTACGACAGCTATGAAGAGGACCAGAGTGGACCCACTTCCAAGGAAGCAGGCAGTCTCTTTAGGGGTGACCCTGAAGTTGAAATCTGTGGATGTGGCTGCAGAGAACCTGGGGGGAGAGAGTGTTAGCGGAGCAATCGCATGTGCAAAGGTCCTAAGATAGGGGATATTGGAGCACGGATGTACTTATCCTACAGACATGCCGAGGTTTTCAGTGTCTCAGCTCGCTCAAGAAACAAGAACCCAACCGAGTCAACTAACACTGGAGTGCACAGGCTGCACGGTTCTTCACCAAAGAAAGGGACCCCTGTCATTTAGCCATCCATGCAACCTGTGTGTGTACCTGCCATGTGTGAGGCAGGGCTTAGCCACAGGGGGTTCGGCAGGAACGAAGCCCATGTGGTTTCTGCTGGGTTGTTGCTTAGAAGGTGAATGGAAACGGTGTGTGTGTGGGGGGGGGGGGTGACAGAACCCAGAGGAAGAGGTGACTCACTCTCTTTGGAGAGATCAAAGAAGACAGCCATGACATTTGAACTTAGCTTTGAAGACCCAGTAGGAGGCTGACAGTCAGGGAGCACAGAAAGTTCCAATGACTGAAAGTTCCAGGTGTGAGAAGGGTGAAAGCCAGGCGAAGGCAACTTATGAGTGAGATCCTGGCAGTCTGGTGTGCTTGGAGCCCAGAGCAAGCCATGAAGGGGTGGTGCGTGCGTGTGTGTGTGTGTGTGTGTGTGTGTGTGTGTGTACATGCTAGGCTTTTCTCTGCAGGTCTAGGTGAGATTATGGAATGATGCGGAGAAAGGATGGGTTGGAGGACATAGCCAGAGACCAGGGCCAGAGAAGAGCAGCAGACAAGTCCGTGCCTGGAGGAGCCAGAAGCCCTCCCTCTGGTTCCCCCTTGGGAAGTCCCTAAACAGACACACTTCTCCTTCTGGTGACCTGCTGGCTCTTGTGCATGGCTCTTCTGGGGAGTCCCTCTGCGCCTGCCCCATGGCTCCTCTGTCAGGGTAGGGATGGGACATTTTACTTTCAGAATATTTTCACCTTTCACTTTCAGCCCTGTTGCTCACACCTCATTTATCATGAGCTGAACACAGCCTGAAATTGGTCCAGCAGATTCCGTTCCTTTATCATTAGTGGGAACAGGGCAGGGGAACCAAGAACTCAGGGTCTTCCAGTTCAGGGGAGGTGGGATGCATGCCATGGATGCACAGGTCTGGTTAGGTCACATGGGGCTTTGCTTCCTGGCACAGAACCTCGGAGTGGAGGCGCTGGGACCCACGTGGCAAGGGCACGCTTTCCAAGGCAGTCCCGTCAGTTCAAACCTCCACTCAGTGTAGACTCTGAGGATGCAGAGAAACCATGACAAGGACTGACTGCGGGCTCTTCCCCTGGCGCTCAGAATTTTGTTTTATGTATCAGGTAAATTGAGCAGTGCAGGCACGCGTGGAGGCCAGGGGTCATTGCTGAGTTCCCTGCTCCATCGCTGTCTGCCTTGTTGGTTGAGATGGAGTCTCTCACCGAACCTGACGCTCACTGTTTCGACTAGGCTGGCCATCAGCGAGCTTTGGGGCTCCACCTGTCTCTGCCTCCCAACACTGAGGCTGCAGATACATGGAACCACCCTGACTCTTGAGTGGGTGCTAGGGATCTGAGCTTGGGTCCTCGTACTCGTTCAGCAGGCACTTCTCTCAACGAGCCACTGCGTCGCCCCACTAGGTGAACAGCCTTTCTTAATGTTCATGAAATTCAACTTATCACTCTTCTTTTCTTTTCTCTTTTATTCCTGAGCTATAAGTGTGTTTAAGAAGTTGGACTGGCACCAAGGTCATTAGAACTCAACTCCCAAGTAAATACAGAGATAACTTCTTACGTATGAATGCCCAGCCTTAGCTTGCCTTGTTTCTAGCCAGCTTTTCTAACTTAAATTATCCCGTTTCTCTTTAACTGCATTTTGCCTCTGGGTTTTTAACCTTTCTTTATTCTATACGCCTTCCTTCCCTTCTCACTCCCTGGCTAGATGCGTGCCTGGTGGGCCGACCCCTAGCACCTTTCTCTCCTCCTTTTCTCGCCTCTCTCTCTTCTTTTGAGCCTAGATTTCTCCTCCTATTTATTCTCTCTGTGGCAGCCCCACCCATCCCTCTCCTGTCTAGTTACCGGCCATTCGTCTCTTTATTAGACAGTCAGGTGTTTTAGATAGGCAAAGTAACACGACATAAAAGAATGCAACACATCTTTGCATCATTAAACAAACATTCCACAGCATAAACAAAAGTAACACATCTTCAACTAATATTCCACCACAGAACATCATTCCACTTTCTGCTGGGTCGTTTATTATTTTACTTTCACATTGAGCCTATAGCATGTCTGGAACTGGCTTCTGTTTCCTGACAGTACCGGGTGATTGAAGCTAGGGCCTTGTGTGTGCCGGGAGAACACTCGACTCTTGAGCTATGGCTCAGCCCCAGGAATTGACTTTTATGCTCTGTGTGAAGTAGGATTCAAGGGTTGTTTTTAGCTGCCTGATTATTCAACTAATATGCCATTTTTGTTGTTGTTTTGATTGCTTTTACATGTTTGTTGTTTTGAGACAGAACCTCTTTATGTAACTCTGGCTGCCCTGAAGCTTGCTACATAGACCAGGCTGACCTCAAATTCAGAGACTCTCCTGCCTCTGCCTCCCTGGTACTGGGATTAAAAACATGTGCCGTAGAGCCTGGCTTTGCTGTTGTTTTGAGATGGCAGTCTCTCCGTGTAGCTCAAGCTAACCTAAAACTTTCCATTCATTTTAAAGGCCAGGCCTCCTCCACCCAAATGCAGTGGCAATTTTGTCGGCAGTCCAGCGGCTACAAGCCAGTTCATTTGCGGCCCTCCTTCTTTCCCATCAGGCAGTTTGGTTTCTTGGCAGTGACTTCCTTCAAATGACTCTGCTAATGTTGGAATAATCTTATCAGTTTTCCTGGGGAGCCCTGCTAGAGATTGTATGTATGCTGAGACTTCCTTGAAACTTCTCTGTCCATGAGCGCAGTCTGTCCAGCCCTTCATTTCTCACTCCTCTCATTCATCTTAGCAAGTCTGACGTCGTTTGAGCTGCTCTTGTTGTTAACGTGAAGTTACAGCTTTTTACTTATTTACCTGAGGGGGTGTGGCAGGGCATGCCTGTGGAGGACAGAGGGCAACAGAGACTCCATTCTCTCCTTCTGCCTTGTGGGTCTGTCTTAGTTAGGGTTTCTAGCTGTGGCGAAACAAAGGCAACTATTGGGGGAAGGGTTTATTTCATCTTACAGCCTGTAGTTAGTCATCCAGGGAAGTCAAGGGCAGGAACCTGGAAGCAGGAACCGAAGCAGAGGCCGTGGAGGGGTGCTGCTTACTGGCTTGCTCCATCTATCAGCTGCTGCTGTCCTTGGCAGTCATCCCCTGGTCCTGCCATCTCTAAAACGCTGGAGTCTCCACGGCAACTGGGCTGTACCGAGAGTCTCTTCTGAGCTCTCCTCAGGGGCTCTGATCCTACCACAGGGTGCCAAGCCTCAACTTCTCTCCTTGACCCCTTCTAGCCTTCAAAGCCAGTATCACCTGGAGAACTCGTACACATTACCAAGTTCCTCTGCCAGCCTGGGTTCGGCATTGGGGGCCTCTGGAGCACAACTTTGTGTGCTGACTCTGAGGAAACATCTAGAAGATTTCCCTCAATGATGCTGGTTTCTTCTTAATCACTGCCAGTTTTTCAGCCCCAGTGGACCAGAACCACAGATTCTTAATTCATACTACCAAAAGGCCTCAGCCGGGTCTTTCACAGGCCTCCCATGTCTGTACTGCTCTCAGAGTTATCTTCTATGTTCCCATGGCTCCTTAGTTCTGGGCACTCATTGACCTTTCCAGCCCAAAGTTCCAAAGTCTTTCCACAATCCTCCCCCCAAAATATAGTCAGGTCCCATCACAGCAGCACCCTGTAACCCGGTACCAATCTCTACCTTACCTGGGGGTTTCTATTGCTGGGATAAAACATCATGGCCAAAAGCAACTTGGAGAGGAAAGGTTTTATTTCAGCTTCTGCATCTCAGCTTACACTCCCAAACTGAGGGAAGCCAGGGCAGGAGCTCATCAGAAGCCACGAAAGATGCTTACCGGCTTCATCTCCTGGACTGTTCAGCTTGTTTCCTCATACCACCCAGGACCAGCTGCCCAGGAGTGAGGCCTCCCTGCGGCCTAGGCCTACCCACATCAACCATCTGTCAAGAAAATGCCCTAAAGACTTGCCTACAGGCGATCTGAATGGAGGCATTTTCTTAATTGGACTAATTGAGATTCTAGCCAGATAAAACTAGTGTTGAGTTGACAAAAACAACCACCAAAAATCCCAAACAAAAACAGCCCAGGATCTCAGGCATCAAATTCAAATTGTCTGGCTTGGCAGCAAACACCCTTTAAGCCATCCCACCGGCCTGAAATGACGTAATTTTAAAATTTCACATTTGATCTTTGTATATGAAAATAGACGTTTACCCAGGTGGTGGTGGTGGCATACACCTTTAATTCCAGCACTCAGAAGGCAGAGGCAAACAAATCTCTGTGAGTTTGGAGCCTGCTTGGTCTACAAAGTGAATTCCAGGACAGCCAGGAATACACAGAGAAACCCTGTTTGGAAAAAGAAAAAAAATGACAAAAAAAAAAGAAGAAGAAGAAGAAGAAGAAGAAGAAGAAGAAGAAGAAGAAGAAGAAGAAGAAGAAGAAGAAGAAGAAGAAGAAAGAAAGACAGACAGACCATGTACATTTCATCACCCAGTGACCACATTTCTCAGGCTGAAGGAAGAAATAGCCGACTGTAAACGTAGCTCACCACTTCACTGACCACTTGATCAAGTCAGACCTCTCCCATCCTCCCTCCTCCTCCTTCCTCCCTCCCCCTCCCATCTATCTTTTCTTTTTCTCCTTCAAATGGTAAATGGAGTCTCATTGTGGTTACAGGCTGACCTGAGAGCTGGGAATGTATGCCAGGAGGGTCTCTCTCTCCCTCATCTCTCTCTCTCTCCCTCATCTCTCTCTCTCTCCCTCCTCTCTCTCTCCCCCACATCTCTCTGTCTCTCCTTCTCTCTCCCTCCCTCTTCTCTCTCTCTCTCCTCTCTCTCCCTCCTTCTCTCTCTTTCTCTCTCTCTCCCTCCTTCTCCCTCTCTCTCCCTCCCTCCCTCTCTCTCTCTCTCTCTCTCTCTCTCTCTCTCTCTCTCTCTCTCTCTCTCCATGATATCTCATTCTGTAACCCTTTCAGACTGACCTAAAATACTGCTTCAGACTCCTCAAGGTTGGGTTACAGGTGTGAGTCTGCCTAGCTTGCCTTTGTTTTTCTGCCTTTGGCAATCTTATACAGCAAGGTGTGGCGCCGAGCAGTGTCCTAGACTTGGGTGTGTGTGCGTGTGTGTACACGTACAGGTGAGCACTTGTGGAGGCCAGAGGTCACTCTTGGTATCTTCTTCAGTGGCTCTCACCTTCCATTTTTAGACACTGAATGTGGAAGTCATGATTAGCTAAACTGGCTGGTCCGTGGGCTCCAGGGATCCTCCTGTCTCAGCACCCCCAGCGTGGTATTACTCATGTGCTCACCCAGCTTTCGCATGGGTGTGGGCATGCAAATCAAGTCCCCAGACTTGGACAGCAGGCACTTCACGGAATGAGCTGCCTACCTCCCCTTTACTGTCACCCTGTTAGTGTGGAGAGCACAATGCTGTTCTAGACTTGACAGCGCCAAGTGGCAGAGTGCTAGCCCTCCTCCCTCTTGTTTGAGAGAAAGTTCTAGAGCGTTCAAACAACAGTGCCCCATCTCTCCTTTCCAGTCTGCTCACTGTTTCTGAGATGGATTGGAGCCTGGCAGCATTTGTCTTTCTGTGACTGGTTTATTTCACTTCTTAGTTTCGCCCACATTGCAACACATGGCAGCAGTCCCTTCCCTTTTAAAGCCTGAGTCTATTCCATCGTGTATGCTTAGAGCATATTTTGTCTGTGGATGGACTAAGATTGCTTATGCATGTCATTTATCATAAATATTGGGGCAGTAAACAAGAATGTGAAAACACATGACTAAAATGCCACTTTAAATTATTTTGAATATTTTGCTACTTCTAGTCTTAATTAAATTTTTTCATCATTGTACAACCCTACCAAACATGCAGAAGAATTGTGATTCCTTCACACCTTCACCCATACTTTTATTTATTTATTTTATTTTGAGAGAGTGGTCACTGTGTCTGGTGTCAGACATGCCTTATTGGACTTTGATGTCCATTGTCCCATAGTAATATTGAGATGTTCTCCGTATGCTTGCTGGCCATTGGGAACTCCTCTGGAGAAATGGCCCTCATGCATTTTAACATGGGTCTGTTACTGAATTGCAGTGTTCTTTTGTATCTTCTGGGTCCTAAGGCCTTGCCTGACATCTGGTTTGGGGGAGCATTCCTCTCTAGCTGCTTTAAGTTTGTGTTTGCTCTGGTAGCTTGGTTCTATCCTGGGACGTTTGTAGTTTTAGGCTTCCAACCATCTTGTGTTCATTCCTACATGTGTTAAGACAGGTGATCAACTTCACTGACTCCTCCGGATGAGCCTCTTCCCCAGCCTTGCCTTTTATTTTCTTGTTTATTTGTCCCAGGCTGGCCTCAGACTTCCTATGTGTAGCCTAGGGTGACTTGCAACTCCTGAGGCTCTTGTCTCTACCTCCAGATGCTGGGATTACACGCATAGGCACTATTTCTTGAAGCCCTGTGCTTTCACCCTTTTGGTTCTGGTGCATGTGACTACGGTGTCCATGGAGTCCAGGAGGGAGCATAGGCTCCCATGTAACTAGAGTTACAGATGGTTGTGAGACATGTGGGTGCTGGGAACCAAACCCAGGTCCTGTGGAAAAATAGTCAGTACTCATAACCTCTGAGCCATCTCTTTAGTCCATTGATCACTGTAATTTTAAAATATATTTTGAAATCAAGAAAGCCTCTAACTTTGCTTTCCCATCTCTGGATTATTTTTGGATACTCAAGATCCTTCACAATTCCATATGAATTCTATGATGGATTTTCCAATTTCTAAAAGAAAAAGCACTATCAGTATTTTGGTAGAAATTATTTAACTTTATAGTTACTCTCAGCACTATTGACATCTTAACAATATTGTCTTTTATCCCATGAAGTGATATCCTTTTATTTATTTTCATCTTGTAAATGGAGGTTTCTCTTCCACCTGGTTCCACAATAATTCAGTCCCAAAGAAACACACAGAGGCACATATTAACTATAAACTGTTTGGCCTATTAGCTCAGGCTGACTATTAACTAGCTCTTACAACTTAAATTCACCCATAACTCTTGTTTATGTTTAGCCATGTGGCTTGGTACCTTTTCTCAGTGCAGCATTCTTATCTTGCTTCCTCTACACCTGGTTGGTGACTGCATCTCTGCCTTTCTTCTTCCCAGAACTTTCCTAGTCTGACTTCCCCACCTATACTTCCTGCTTAGCTACTGGCCAATCAGCATTTTATTAAACCAATATGAGTGACAAATCTTTACAGTGTACAAGAGCATTCTCCCCCACAGTGTCTTTCTTAATTTCTTTCAATAATGTGTTATTGGGCTGGAGAGGTGGCTCAGCAGTTAAGGGCACTGACTGTTCTTCCAGATGTCCTGAGTTCAATTCCCAGCAACCATATGGTGGCTCACAACCATCTGTAATGAAATCTGGTGCCCTCTTCTGGCCTGCAGGCAAAAATGCAGATGGAACACTGTATACATAATAAATATTAAAAAAATAATGTGTTACACTTTTCCAAGTAAAGTATTTTATTATTTTTGATGGTATTATAAATGGATTTGATTAATTTCTTTAATTTCATTATTTTAATTGTGTATAGGCCTGTGTCTGCATGCGGAGATAAACACGTGGGTGCAGGGGCCTGAGGAGGCCAGAGGCATTGGATCCCTGGAGCTTTAGGTACAGGTGGTTGTAAGCCACCTGATGTGGGTGCTGGGGATGTAGGATGCTTTGAGAAAGCATCAAATGCCCTTAGCCACTGAGCCATCTCTCCAGCCCCTTAATTTCCCTTTTGTTTATTGTTTGTGTATAGAAAAATGCAACTAATATTTATGTCTTGATTTTGTATTTTTTAACCTTGCTGGACTCCTATATTCAATGTAACTTTTTCATTGTGGGCTTATTAGTATTTTCTACATATAAGGTCATGTTATCTTCAAACAGAGATAATTTTCCTTTTTCTTTTTAAGTGCCCTTCATTTCTTTTTCCTTCTTAATTGCTGTGGCTAAGACTTCCAGTTGAACAGAAGTGGCAAGAGTGAGTCCTTCCCGTTTCTGATCTCAGAGTGAGTTGGGTTCTGTTTGTTTATTTTACTGTGGACTTTCGTATGTGCCTATACCATGTTGAAATGACTGCTGTTTGTTTGTGGCATGTTTCAGACTTTTCTAGGTACTCAGAATCCTGGCTGTCCTGGAACTCGCTCTTGTAGACCAGGCTGGCCTCAAACTCATAGAGATCTGCCTGCCTCTGCCTCCTGAAGTGCTTGGATTAAAGGTGTGCACCACCACCGCCTGGTAGGCACTAAGTGTTTTGATCTTCATGAGATTTTTGTTGTTGTTGCCTTGCTATGTTGGTTAGAACCATTATCATAATAGTCATGGGTCTTTTCCCTATCCTTAGGAGGAACATGTTTAATATTTGCTCTGGGCATGTTGGTACAGCTCTGTAATCTCAGCATTCAAGATGCTGAGGCAGGAGGATAAGGAGCTTGTGGCCATCTTCAAAACAGAGAAAGATTTTGACTTAACAAAACAATATATATTGATTGATTGACTAATTTGGCCATTAAGGACACTGCATACTGTCTCTGTATGTATCCTTATCAGAGTCAAGGTTTCTCTGTAGCTTTGGAGCCTGTCCTGGAACTCACTCTGTAGACCAGGCTGGCCTCTGCCTCTGAGTCCTAGGATTAAAGGCATGTACCACTACCTCCCGACTTTTGACAAGTTTTCAAAACGGTGAATGGATATCTCAATTCATTAAATATGTTTTCTGAACCTACTGAATAGTCAGATGAAATTTTACTTTCTTTCGTAAACGAAATAAAATAGATGGCCAAACCTACTTCCATATGGATATAATTGACGTGAAAAAGTATTAGCTACTTTTGTATCATTATATCTGAATGTTAGCGCTTTGTTTAGGATTTTTGCGTTTTACTTGTGAAATTTTACTTCCTTTTAACCTCACTTATTGATGTCATGGTTGGGTTACATTCCTGGGTCAAGTTGATTTAAGAAGTACGGATACGTTTTGGGGTAAAGTCTGTAAAAACAACTGTCTTGGTATTTTTGTCTTTTTGTTTTTTGGGTACGATCTACTTTTGTTCCCTTTTTTCTTCTTGTTATATGTTCTATTCTTAAACATGCTTCTTATTCTCAAAGAGACATAGTGGTGTGTGCCCACGGTCCCAGTTGCACAGGAGTTGATATAAAAGGATCATGTGAGCCCAGGAGTTCTGGGCTATCCCAGGCTACATACCAAGACCTCCCATCTCTCAAAATCCTACTCTCTGTTTTCTATTCACTTGCTTGTTATTACACTCCTTTGTATGAGCTTGGTGCTTATCTGAGAGCCCTAAAAGGAAATTTTTGCTAGATATAAGTTTTTCTAGATAAACATATGTATATATATTATATATATAATTGTATGTTTACATTTAAAAATTTCAGCCTTTAAGGTTTTTTGATTGTTTCTTGACTTCTGTTACTTCTGAGGAAGCCAGCTGTCCTCCCTGAAGGTAAATGATTTTCTCTCTGTAGTACTGTCAGTGTATCTTTGTCTTGAATTTAACTTTATTATTATGATAATTACTATTGTTTGTTTTTTGAGACAGGGTTTCTCTGTGTAGCCCTTGCTGTTCTGGAACTTGCTATGTAGACCATACTGGCCTTGAACTCAGAGATCTGCCTGCCTCTGCCTCCAGATTAAAGGCATACATACCACTGACCATTTTGTCTTTAATTTTAAATATAGTTTTATAGAGTTAGAGATGTAGCCCAATGGGTAGGGTGCTTGCTTAGTATACATGAATCACTGGGTTTAATCCCCAACCCGGTATAAACCAGTGTGATGGTACACACCTGTAATTCTAGCATTTGGGAGGTGGAAATAGGAAATCAAAAGTTTAAAGTCGTCCCCAGTTACATAGCTGCAGATCTTGAGGCCATATGAGATCTGGTCTATGTGAGACTCTGTTTGAAAAGAGAAAATGGAAAAGAAGGAAGGAAGGAGGCATTTCTGTGATGTCTTCTTTGGGATTTGTAGAACTTTTTGAATTGGTAACTAAATGTCTTTTGCAAGTGTAGAAAAATAACAGAGCCAGTAGCTCTGTTATTACTTCTGGCTTAGTCTCTTTCTTTCCTTTATTAACTGCTGGGTTCATTGCTTATCTAACTACTGCAAGGAAACATCTAACAAGAGCAATTTATTGGGGAAAGGTTTATTTTGGCTCACAACACGAAGGTATCAGTCCAGCATGGTGAGGAAGGTAACAAGGAACATGGTGGCCAGGAAACAGATAAAGAACAGAGAGGGAACACAGGAAGGGGCCAGAGCAAGACAGACCCCCCAAGACACAACCCCAGCTACTGACTTCCTCCACCCCACATCTTACTTTGCACCATATTGCAACAATACCTCATATCATAAACCCATCGCAGGGGGGTGATCCCGCAGGAGCTCAGAACCTCAGACCCCATCACCTCTGGAAATGCCTCAGAGCACCCCCAAAGGTCGACCTTCTCCGGTGCTTAGTAATCTGATCAGGTTGACCGTTAAGGTCATCGTTGGCTATATGGCAAGTTCTGTTTCAAAAACTAACCAAGCAAAGGTCCTCAGTAAAAGAGACAAATTAATGCATAGAATAGTAATTCTACTTACAAAAGGTGTGTGCTCTTTAAAAAAGAAGGTGGGATCAGTACCGTAAAGAGATTAATAAGAATTCACACTGCGGGGCTGGAGAGATGGCTCAGCGGTTAAGAGCATTGCGTGTTCTTCCAAAGGACCCAAGTTTGATTCCCAGCAACCGCATGGTGGCTCACAACCATCTGTAATGAGGTCTGCTGTCCTCTTCTAGCAGGAATATATGCAAAGAGAATATTGTATCCATAATAAATAAATAAGTATTAAAAAAAAAAGAATTCACACTGCGTGTGGCTAAGCTGTGTGAGTGTTGTCCGAGAATCGGTGCCCCTGGTTCTTGGACAGTGGGTGTGCGTGGGTGACCAGCCATCCTCACAACGCTGTAGGTGTGTCGTTTGCTGATTTCTGTGAGTCGAAACATTTCTTCCTCTGTCTGCTTTCGACTGAGCAACCTTCAGCTCACAAACCCCCTTCCGATGTTTCTCATCGCTTGTCAAGTCCATCCCTTCACTGCTTATGAATTCCAGGAGTTTTGGGATTTTGATTTTCAAATATAACAAGTAGAATTCTCATCCCCGCTCCTTCCCATTCCTTCTCCCCCCCCCCCCATTTCCTCCGCTCCTGTCATCAGGGCCGTCACACTTCAAGCCTGTGCTGTAAAACAGAGCTGCACCCTCTAACCAAGAACTCTTTTTTAATTGTTTTTCTGAGAAAGGGTCACACTGTGTAACCTTGGTTGGCCTCGAACTCATGGAGATCCACCTGCCTCTACCTCCCTGGTGCTGAGATTAAAGGCGCGCCCCACAGAGCCAGGCCCCAGGAATTCTTAACCAGGACGCCTGCTGTGATGTAAATGCAGTACCAGGCTCTGAATCACTGTGCTTTTCCAGCACCCTGGGCTCTGGTTGTTGGTCCTGAGCTCTGTGCACAGCTCCCCTTACTCGTTTAACGGAACTCGGCGGGGCAGCGAGAATGAAGATGTGGAGCCTGTGGATGAAGCCGATGCTTTCCGGATAGATTCTCATTTCTTTCTAAGAGGCACACAGCACACACAGCATTTCCGTGGGACAGCTGATTCTGAGCACTGAGCAGCCCCGGCTCCAATTCTTCTCTTGGCTTGGTGAAACTGCCAGAAACTTCTGTGGCCTCTCAGCCCACCCCCAGGTGCCTTGTGGCAGACTTCTGGCTGTTCATCTTCAGTGACTTGGGAAATCATTGATGAGGGAAATACAGGACCTGAGGGCTTGTTCCTTCTGTCATTTTCCATCTCACCTGGCTGCCCGACTTCTCCTCTGGCTTGCCAGTGGCTCTCAGTTGGGTCATCAGCCGATACGAGCCCCTTCATCACCCCACAGTGGAAGTCCTAGATGCATGTGGTATTTTACACAACTAAGATTTGCTTGTGCTAAAATTGCTTGCCCTTAAATTGCTGTGAGATGGTTTAGACATGGGAAAGGGTCGCCCAGTGTCGCTGTGCTTTTCCAAATCATGCAGATCCCAGAAACACCTTCCCAGCCTCTTCCTTCTGTACATTAGTCAAAACACAGTGTTTCAGGCTGGGCACAGTGGCATGCACATTTATTCCCAGCACCCAGGAGACTGACACAGGCCCAACTCTACATGTTTGCAGCCAGCCTGGTCTACATAGTTATAGTCTTACCAAGGCTATGTAGTGAGATCCTGTCTCAAGGAAGGAAAGGAAGGAAAGGGAAGGGAAAGGGAAGGAAAGGAAAGGAAAGGAAAGGAAAGGGAAGGGAAGGGAAGGGAAGGGAAGGGAAGGGAAGGGAAGGGAAGGGAAGGAAAGGAAAGGAAAGGAAAGGAAAGGGAAGGAAAGGGAAGGAAAGGAAAGGAAAGGAAAGGAAAGGAAAGGAAAGGAAAGGAAAGGAAAGGAAAGGAAAGGAAAGGAAAGGAAAGGAAAGGAAAGGAAAGGAAAGGAAAGGAAAGGGATGCTTGTCTTCTCTCCAGGCTCCTTTATGTCATGTAACAGACATCCATCCACTTAAACAGCTTGTGGAATTGTTCCCATGGGCCTCCAAGAATGACAGGGCTGACGTCATCCTTCACGTTCTTTCTTGCCTTCTTTTCGGTGCACAGTCTATCCTGTGGATCACCTGCTTTGCTGGGGGTGTGGGCCATGGAAGTGACTCATTCCCATGTTTGGCCTGCAAAGCCCCACTTGTTCTCCTCCATCCCTCTGCAAATGAGGACTCGGGTTGTTTCTAGTTTCTTGCTATTAAGCCTGGTGAGGCTTCTGACAGCTTCTTGTACACTGGTGAGCATGGGCATGGTGTGACCGGTTCCTAGGGAAGCCATTGTCTACGTTAATTAGGTCAAAAAAAAAAAACCCTAATTTCCGGATCAATAGTATCTTCATCTCACCCTCGCCATGATTAGCAGTCCCTGTATCAGATTCTGAGTGATGCCATTCGAGTTGTAGCTCCTGGCCGATCTGATAGTGTCCGTGGTAAGCCGTTGTGGTTTTATTTGCATTTCTCTGCGTGGTGAGAGGTTAAGCTCTTGTGTTCTCTGTGGCCCTTACATCAGTCTCATTTGCTACCCCAAACCTTCCCCACTTCCCTCTGAGTTCCTGAAATGTGGTCAGCTATTAGTCTGCATCATCCCAACCCCAGCGCTGGGGCCTGGCGGAGAAGCAGGCTGATAGATCCCCCATGCAATGATGCAGTCGGCTCTCACCATCAGCTTCAGCAAAGGCGCTTGACCTCTGCTGATAACGGACAATACAGAATTCGAGAGGCGAGGTAACCTGCCCAAGGACACATAACTAGGGCATGGCAGGTTTCAGGTCGTCTGCTTCCCACTGTGAGGGTCTGCAGAAGCTCCTGGAACACCTGCCGCCTTTCCTGTGAGCCTTATGTGCATCCCGGGAGAGGAGTGGGGGCAAAGAGGCCAGAGGGGTGAGAAGTCCCCTTTGGGGCTGAGAGTGTGAGGAGGGGTCACGGGGACACCTTGGTGTATAGCCACTGGCATGGCCTCAGATCACGGAGCAGGAGGGTGAAAGAAACCTCAAAGTAGAGGGGAGCATCTCCATTTGGTGCTAGCCCTTCTTCAATACTTCTGACACCCCTCCCCCACCTTTTAAAGAAAAGCAGAAGGGAATCGCCAACTCCTGGAGTATTCGGGAGGTGGCGTGACTGGGTTGTGCCTTCTTTCTGTCAGCTGTTATATAGCACAATGATGGGCTAGCTTCCCAGCAAGCTGGTTGTGGTTTGTTTAAGAAAATTTGATGTAAGCCCACGAGAAGGCACAGTGGGTAGCTGGATGAGCCGGGTTCAATATCTGGGACCCACACAATGGAGAGAAGCAGCTCTTGCAGGTTGTCCTCTGGCATCCACATGTGTGCTTTGACGTGTACACACACTCACACACAATGCAGTTAAAACAGAAACATGTACCATCTACCCTGAGCCTGCAACTGGCTATTGCAACTGTTTCACAAGCACCAAGTTATCCCAAGGGTCTGAGAGCCTGGAGCCCTTCCCATCCGCACTTACAGATGAGGGCCTGGGTTTGGAATAATTAAACCACCAGCCTGAGATGACACAGCCTGGGTTTGAACTGAGGCCTTGCCGGCTCCACGGGGCGCTTACCCAGCATGCTTGTTGCCCATAGCCTCTTGGCTTCACCCTGGTATCTGTCGGTGGTAACAATGTGCTATTTTCTTTTGACACAAGTTTATTGTAGTAAAGCAATGGTCGGCAAGGGAAAGACAGTAAACAGAGACAGCATCATGGAAATGTGAGGAGGAGTGAGTGACAGAGGTTCTAGAACATTCCACAAAGGTAGCATGCGAAGGATTGGAAGGACTGCGGCTCAGGAAGAGGGCTCAGCTTGCACAGAGGGGGTACTTGGGAGAGGGTGTCTGTGCTGATTGGTTTTTCTCAACTTGCCACAAGCTAGGGTCCATTTAGGAAGAGTGTAACTCAGTTTGGAGAATGTCTCCGTCAGGCTGGCCTGTAGGCAGCCTGTGGGGCATTTTATTGATTGATGATTGACATGGGAGGGCTCACCCCACTATGCTATCTCTGGGTAGGTCCTGGGCTCTATAAGGAAGCAGGCTGAGCAAGTCCCAGGGGAGCAAGCCAGCAAGCACCATCGCTACATGGTCTCTGCATCAGCTCCTGCCTCTGGGTTTCTGCCCTGACTTCCCTCAGACCGAGCGTGACCTGAGAGCTGCAACATGAAATACAGCCTTTATTCACTAGTTGCCCTTGGTCACTGTGTTTATCACAGCAACACAACAGAAGGCAGATGAGAACAGTAGGCTGTTCAGACAGCTGCCGGGGCGCAGCAGGAGTTGGTGTTCACACCTGACACCTGCCTCCCGGCTGGCCGCTCTCAACTGTGAGGTTCGGAATAGAGAATGTGCCCATTTCAGAGATGGCAGCTGCGGCCAGTGGCCAGAAAAGTCAGAGATCAGCTGGCTGCCAGTACTGGGCCCCTCCTCCACTCTGCTAGTCCAGGCCTCTTTGGAAAAAGCATCAGAAATCTAACTAACAGCGATGGCGGGTGTTTGGGCTCATGTAACTGGAAGGTTCAGATATGGACATCAGAGACAACCTGATCCATGTTCTTACTATAGCCCTGCTGTTGTGGCTTGAATCCGAAGTGTCTCCAACGGGCACCCTGGGGCAAGCAGGTGCTTGGCTTGGCCAGGCCTGGCTCGGTACCTGCTCTGAGGACCATGCAGAGGGGCTGCAGTTTGGCATGTCATGAGGAGGGTCACTCATCCAGGCGGGAAGAGCAGCTGCTATCCTGTCAGTGACTTATGCAGAGCTATGGTGCGAAGAGCGGGAGGAGAGGCTCTTGACAAAGGACAGAAGCTTTCTATTTTCCATGTGGCTGAGATGTGACACAGAGTTCTGCTGGACTGGGGCTGGGGTCATAATTTGACACTGTAGAGCCGGGCATGCTTGGAATCACCCTCCTGTGGTCAGAGGTCAGCTCTTCAGACTGTAACATCAGCATGGCCCCCCTCCTCCCTCATCTTCCTTTGTCAGCACTGGGACCAGAAACCAGGGACTCGCATATGTTCAGGAAAAGGCAGAGTTCCATTCCCGCCATGCTCTATTTAAAACTCACTACTGCCAGGACGGGCCCCACCCTCATGAGCTCAGCTAATCCTAATCCCATCCATTTTATTAAGTGTGATTTGGGCATTAGGTTCTAACATACAAAGTTGGGGGGGACACAGTCAACTATACCACAAGATTTGTGAGGGCAAGGACCACCCAAGATCAGCGTTACTCACAGCAGCAAGTCGACATTTCCCATAACGTTTTATTCTGATACTGATGTTAGAGCAATGACTATAATTACAATCGTTAGAAGGCAAAGACAGAAGCGGTGAGTTCACAGGATCAAAACTAGCCTCGGTTACATAGTCAAGACTCTGTCTCAAGAGGGAAGGGAAGGAAAGAAGGGGAAATACACCCTTGCGGGGGGGGGAGGGAACGTGAGTAGCAATGTTTAGACTAGGGTTGGAGTCAAATGTTTAAGGCCATTTATAGAAAATATTAAATATATAATTTTGAGAGTGAGGCATTTTGGAAGCCCCTTGGGTACACTGTTCTTAGGGTTCTGTTCTAGAAGCTTCTAGACTCTGTTCTAGCTCAGTCAGCTCGGCGGTCTGTCAGAGCCTACACTTGGCTTTCTTGCACAGTACCTGGTTGAATTGTTACAAAGCTCTGGACAGGGCCTCCATTGCTTCATTTCATGAGGCTCAGAGACAGCAAGAGGCTGGCCTGGATCACACAGCTGCCTATCTGAACCTTGGGCCTTTACTGTTTCTTTGATGATGGTCAAGTAGGCCAGTTGGTGCTGCTGGATTTAGGGGAACCCCAGATGAAGCATTATCTTATTGTGGGGTCAGGGATGGTGTCTGGGAAAAGCCATGGGTCTGACCTGATCTGTGCATGGGCCAGCTTCCCTCAAGGCCCTGGTCCCAGCTCCTTGAGCCCGGGAAGGTAGTCCCCCTGGGCTAGCTCTTCCACAGGCAAAGGGCAGGAGGAGACTGGTGTTGGCTACCTATGGTTTGCTGCCCACAGTATCATCACGTCCTTGGTTTAACAAGGGCCTTTGTCCATCTCAGCCAGTCAGGGGTTCCAGGCAGCTTTGGTCTTGCTCTCCTTGTGTGCCCCTGTAGGCGCTGGGCTTCCTTTTAGAATAAGAAGTACCCCTGTGGGCTAACCTTATCTTTAGTATTCAACATGGGGGGGGCTTTTTTGTGAGCCTTGGACTGGTTGATCCTTTGATGTGGCAGGGACAGACTGTCATGGGAAGGCTGCTCAGTGCCCAGCGGCAGCTGGTTCATCTCACACCCACACACTTCTCTTGCAGGTCTGGGACACAGCATGCCACAGGGCTTGGCTGCTCCCTTGCTCCTGCTGATCCTCCAGGGAGGTAAGTCTCAACCCCATGGCTGCAGTGGACGATGGGCCCATCTTCTCCCACAAAACCGAGCAGGGGCCACATGTTGCCGTAGGCTCCTGATCATGGCCGCTGGCCACTTATCCACAATCTACAGCCTCTGTCTACTTGACGCCAAAGCTAAATGCCCTGTTTTTCACTAACCAGAACCTAGGGAACCAAACGTCTCCAGTAAAGAGAAAGGCTCGCCATCCTCATGGGAAGGAAGTCCTGCCCTGGGTCTAACCTTCATTCATTCCTCTTTGTGCAAGACTCTCACTTGGGTCATGAACCTTCAGTAGGTGGGAGGGAAAGGGGGTGGGGACAGAGGACCAAACTTTGTAGCAGTCCCTGGGGGAGGCATCAGGGCTGCAAGAGTCCTGTTGAGGGCATTCTCTCCATCAAAAGCCAGAGGCTGTGCAGGCCACCCCGGTGAGGGGAACTTGACCTTCTGCAGACTCAGCAATATTTGCTCTGGTTTTTACCGAAATATCCAGTCCTTTAAATAGCTCCCCCAGGAAACAGGCCCAGCTTTTGATTTCCCTTTCTGGTGGCGACACCCTGCCTGCTCTGGAAATCCCTTTAGTGCCTGCACTGGGAGCAGGGCGTAAGAGTGCGGTTTGGGTAACAGAGCCCTGTCACACACTGAGGCTAGAATGTCACCTCCCACTCCTCCTGTGGAGCCTCGCTAGGTTGCCATTAGTGGACGAGACAGAGAGAATGCAGACCCTGTGGAGATCCTGGGGACGGCTGCCTGACACTAAGACATGGACAGGGCAATGGCTTCTGTGATGTGCTTGTCCTTCTAGCTTCGGAACCCCAGAAGGGACTGGGAGCAGTTGAGTGTATCCATTATCCCAGTCCTGGGGAGGTGGAGGCAGAGCTCAGGAGCACGCTGGCCCAGCAGCTTAGCCAAATTGGTGAGCTCCAGGCTGAGCGGGAGAGTCTACCTAAAAAACCTCTCTCTTCAACTCAAGTGTGCACGTGCATGTTCACAAACTCACAGACATAGTCACATGTGTGTCTTTCACAGTCCCAGGGCTGGGTGCTCAAAGCCACAGTGCAGTGGGCTCTATGGTCAGTGAGGTTCAGCGTCTACTTCCAGTGTGGTGTTGGACCTCGTGTTTTTACAATGGGAGCCAGGATGGGGCAGAAAGGAGTTTTTATGGTGGGGGCCCCTGCAGCCACTCCTAACACCACTAGACCTGGGGACTCTAATGACTCTGTTACCCTTGGAGGCCTCAGCTCCTCACATGTTCTGTGGCCTGAGCGTTTGAGGGGACACATACATCCTAATTTTAGCAGGGCACCAGGCACCTGCTGTGTCGTTTGTTCGCTCATTCATTCATCCATCCATCCATCCATCCATCCATCCATCCATCCATTCTTTTTTGAGTTTTTGAGACAAGGTTTCAGTATGTAGTCCTAATCCTCCTGCCTCAGCTTGCTGCTGTGTCAGGGGGCTGCTGTATGAGGTAGCTTATGTGTTACAGTCTTGACCTCACCGGAATATGGCTGTGGAGGCTGGGACTTATGCAGCCGACTTCGGGATACTAGAGAGGCAATTTTAATCCTGGAGCTGTGGTCACCTAGTGAGGGTGCAGCTACATCCTGTACCCTATGGTAACCTCTACGGGATGCCTGGGTGCCATCCAGTTGTGGGGAGTTGCCTGGCTTGTTCACTCACTCTGACCTTGGCAGCCACCTCTCAGCAGTCTGTGGGCTCTGCTCTGTCTGCCCCAGTGGCTTGTCCAGTCTCAGCTCAGTGGTAGTATTTGTCTCGTGAGTACAAAGTCCTGGCTTCAGGTGCTGGCACTATATACTGTTTCCTTCCTTCTTCCCTTCCCTTCCCTCCCTTTCCCCCTCCCCCTCCCCTCCCCTTCCCTACCCTCCCTTCCCGCCATTCCCTTCCCCCCTTCTATTCCTTTCCCTCCCTCCTTCCTTTCTCCCCTCCCCTTCCCTCCCCCCTTTCCTCCCCTTATCTTCCTTTCCCTCCCTCCTTCCCTTCTCCCCTCCCCTCCCCTCCTTTCCCTTCCCTTCCCCTCCCTCCCCTCCCTTCCCTCCCTCCTCCCCCTTCTCCCCTCCTATATGTATGCGCTGTGTATATTACCAAAGAGGCCAACTTGCAGGAGTTGGTTCTCTCCTTTCCCCATGTGAGTTCCAGGGATGGAAATCAATTTGTTAGACTTGGCAGTGAGCACTTTTATCCACTGAGCCCTCTCACTGGCCCTGTCTCCACAATTTCTGGTGGAAGCTACCTAAGAACTGTGTCTGCCAGGCGTTATGGCTGGGGGGATGCTTTTCCCAGGAAACAGAGCTCAGCAGCCCAGGAAAGCTATCTACCCTTGGAGCCTTGGTGCTGTCCTCCATAGTCCAGGTCTAGCCTAGGACTCTAGGTTAGAACCCAGAAGTTGCCCACTGTTTCAGGGTCTTCATTGGTCAGGACGCAGAAGGAAGAAACCACTGAAGATGAAGGCCTTTTAAGAAGCGCATTTCCAGTGTGTGGGGAGAAGATACGGGTGCTGGCATGCAGTTTTACAAAGCAAAATTCAAAATGGCTCTGCTCATTTGGCCAAACATTGAACAAAACTTGGACAATGACTGCATCTTATTTTATTGTTTTCTTACGCATGTATACTGGATGCTAAGCCTAGTCCCTCCACCTTGCCCCTCTTACTTTCCCTTTTCCTGAACCCCCTTCAATTATTCTCTTTGTTCCCCTAGATGCCCTCCATAGCTGCAAACCTGATAGAGGGAGTGATATCTAGAGTTCTATATTATTTTGATTTAGTAATTAGTTAGATATTTTTTTCTTCCCTTTTGAGACAGGGTCTGGCTCTGGAGCCCAGGCTGACCTTCAACTAGCAATCCACCTGCCTCCCTTCCCCAAATGCTCAGAAGCCAGATGTGCCCCATGTCTGCCGCACCTGTCATTTGGAAAGTGAAACAAAAGGCTGGAGTGTTGGGGGAGGGGAGGGGAGGGTAGAGGTGACTCTTCCAGCCAGCCCCTGCTGTGGCATTTACTTTGGCCACATCTTGGTAGCCATGGGGTCATTGTCAGTGACAGCTAAACTGTCAACTGCAGAAGTCTCTCCCACTCTTTCACTGCCCTCACTAAACCCCTCCCCTCGTCGAGGCTGTGGGCTCAGACCATGACCCGTGCTCACTCCCTGGCCTCAGGGATCTGTCCATCTGCCTATGGGGAGTTCAGAGTGTCTGACCCTATGATGGTCAGTTGCCCAGCTTCACATTAGAAGAACCTCATCACCATGACCAGTCTTGAAATGTTGGAGCTCACACAAGGAATTCCGGTGATGAGGGTCCCTGGGTTCCAGGCTTTCAACCCAGCCTGTGACTCTACCCAAACTTGTCCTCAGACAGCTTGCCAAGGCCTTTCCAGTGTCTCTCACCTAAAAGGGCCTCTCTGCTATCCCTCCAGCTCGGGGCTGCCTGGACCTCACCTGCTACACTAACTACCTCTGGACTGTCACCTGTGTCCTGAAGACACAGACCCTCCACCCCTACACACTTACTCTCACCTGGTGAGTAGCCACGCCTCCCGAGCTGAGGAACTGCTTGGAGAGGGTGGTAGGATGGGAGGAAGCTGGGTGCTGAGCTGACCTGTGGCCTGCTCAGGAAGTTTAACTACAAACAAAGGCCTGCCCCGCCCACCAGCAATGTCACCCATCAAGGCTGCAAGAGCGGAGAGCCAGGTCCCCACCTTACAGATGACTGAGCTCACAGGACTTGCTGGGAACACGCAGATAGGAAAAAGACTGACCACACCCAGGGTTACCCCAAGGGTCAAACTCTCTTGCCCTCATAGACCTGCCTAGGTTAGCAGCCCTGGTTAGCAGTCTCCAGTGATCTTCTAAGCACCAAGTGTCCTCGCCATAAATGATATTGAAATTGTTGCTACCACATTCCAGAGGAGGGATGCTGAAGTTCAAAGTGGTTTAGCCGCTGGCTGGAAGTCTCATAGCCAGTGTGCTCATGATCCCATGTGCTGCTTAGGATAGAGACCGCTTGTCCTTCATGCCTTCATTCCCTTTAAGTATATTATGTTCCTGCCAGACATGTTGTAAGGGCTGAGGAGATAAACAAGACTCAAGACTGCAGGGTGTGGAGCCAGGGGTGGTCAACTGGGGTGGTCAGCCGGGTTGGCCAGAGCACCCATGGTAGCAGACACAGCACGTGCGAAGGCCGTGGGGGAGCATGAACCGCGAGTGTAGTTGAGCAGCTGCCTGTGACCTGAGCAGAGTGAGGGAAAACAGTAAACAAAGAAGCCGGTGGGTGTGTGAGGGCCGTCTGTGTTGCTCTGCTGCATGGGGAAGGGCAGCAGGTGTTAGGGAGCCTTGAAGGCACTTCTGGCTGCTGCCTGAGCAGGACGGAGCTCAGAGATGCTGGGTGAGGGAGCGATATCTTCAGACAGCCTTACGGTGGTCCAGGCTGGAGGCTTGCTTGGACAATGTTGTTCAGCAAGGTTTGTAGTACAGAAAATTCAGCAAAGAACTAAGTAAGTCTTCAGATCCACATTGGTCCTGGGGGGTGGCCATGTTCAGTCGCTGAACACGTTCAGAAGGAAGAAAATAAACTTCTGTGAGGGTGTGGGGTACTACAGCCCTGCACTTCAAGCCTAGTCCCTCTTAGACCCTCCTTGGAGCCCAGAGCCTCTCNATATATACTCTAAACCCCATCCTTGCTGCCCAGCAGGAGCTAAAGAACTAAAGCTTTTACCACTACCCCTCCTGACCAGAGCATAGGACAGCAGTCTGTAGGTCACTCACTGTGAGCAACAGAGACAGGTTTAGGCCCAAATTCCCAAAGCCGAGAGCTGCTGCCCTGGTCAAGGTACTGAGTGGCTGGTCCTCTGAGGCATGCAAGCTTCATCTGAACTCGGAGTGTGCTGGGTGCTGCAGAGAGGTCACTGTCCCTGGGAGAGGGCTGGATCATGACCCTCAGCCCTACCTCCAGCCCCTCTCACCCTCATGCTTCAAGTTCCTGCCCTGCCCCGGGCACTGAGTTTCACTATCCCCATTCATAACTGGCCACTCTGTCCCTGAAGGCAAGATGAATACGAGGAACTACAGGACAAAGAAACCTCTTGCAGCCTGCATAGGTCGGACCACAACGCCACACACGTGCTGTACACGTGTCACATGCCCTTGTCTGGATTCATGGCTGATGACGTTTTCATTGTCAACAAGATGAACCACTCTGACAACAGCTCCCAGGAGTGTGGCAGCTTTATCCTGGCTGAGAACAGTGAGTACCCACAAACCCAAGCTGAGGAGGACTCAGGGCCCTTCTCTGACCTCAAAGCAAGCTCTTCTCACGCCAGCAAAATCTACTGTCCTTAGAGTGTTTTTTCTAGATGCCCTGCTTTTAGCTAAGGGGTCATGGTTTGATATAGGATGTGGTCTAAATGTCTAAGAGGAGCATCACAGGCTTGGAACAGGGGTAGGACCCAGCTCAGCCCTCCCTGTCTGTCTGACTCTGATTTACCTTGGAAAGACCCCTTTTTATGTGACCTAGGATTTTGCTCCTAGTAGTGAGCACCAGTCAGCTAACATGGAATCCTCCCAGCTGAATGGGGGGGGGGGCTAAGGTTAGGAGGGCCCCAGGGTATAGCTGCAGCTGTCCCCAGAGCCTAGGCTGGACAAAGGAGGGGTCTGGAGCAGCAGCTTTGGTGCATGGCAGAGTGTGTATCTGTTTATGCATCTGTATGTGATAGGGGGCCCCTTCTTTAGGAGAGAAACTGAAAATGACAGAATCCAGAGAGCACCTTGCTTAGGCATTTTCCACATTAGGCATTAATATAAAAACTTCCTCCAGCCAGCTGGATTTCCAGCATTTGCTTTTTCTTTTCCTTAGCTGGACTGTGCTGGGCCTGAGTCCTGGCTCCAGCCTTTAAGCCTGGGAATACTCTCTCGTTTCCCACAGTTCCCAGTCCTGCTTCACTGTATTGATGCTTCACCTAGATCTAGTCCAAGGGAATAGGGGCTGTGACCAGGGACTGCTTTGTTCAAAGCTGCGCAGGGCCTTTGGGGAATGCGGGCGGTGTGGGGGGGGGGGGGGGAGGGGGAAAGACTCTGCTTCCTGCAGGTTCTTATCCTGTTTCATCTTTCTGGGTCTTCCTCCAAGTCAAGCCAGCTCGCCCTTTCAATGTGACCGTGACCTTCTCTGGACGTTATGATATCTCCTGGCGTTCAGATTATTATGAAGACCCTGCCTTCTACGTGCTGAGGGGCAAGCTACAATATGAGCTGCAATATCGGAACCTCAGAGACCCCTATGCTGTGGTGAGGAGGCAGGGCACGGGGTGGAGCAGCAGGGGTAGGCAGGCAGGTCCCAGCAGAGCGGGGGCAAGGAATGGGACTTGGCATTTCCTCCCAGCCTGTAACCCTCTCCTACCTCCTCCCTGGGCCAGGGTACCCCTCTATGTCTCCATCTTGACTTCTCCCCTACAGCCTACCTCAGTTACAATGGGGCAAGTTTGGAGCATTGCCCTTGCTTTGAATGGGAATGCTCCTTAGAGAGGGCGCACCTGGAAGGTTCCAGAATGGCCCACTGTTTAGACAGAGCCTGGGGCTTCTAGAATTATACATCTATTAGAATGGTCCTGGTTGAAGATTTCCATAAAGGGGATCATCTAGAATGTTCCCTGGGCGGCTTCTTCTAGCCGTCCATTGATAAGATGGTTTACTTAGGGACTTCCAGAGGTACCCTGCTGAGGATGTCCTATGTCATCTAGGACATGGAGCCCAGGGGCTGTCTGTGGAGCTTCTGGTTAATAACGTGCAGGGGTGCCCATGGTTACTCCCAGGACATTGTCAGTTGGGGGTGGGCCCACTGCTACAGAGAGAGCTGTTTTTCCAGGTAGCTCTAGTCAGGGATGCATGCTCCCTGCGGGGCCTGCCTGCTTACTCCTGTGGAAGGACTTTGCACCCCCTTGATGACTTGGGAGACTACAGAGCTTTGCATTCCTTCCATCTTGGCAGAGGCCGGTGACCAAGCTGATCTCAGTGGACTCAAACAACGTCTCCCTTCTCGCTGAAGATTTCCACAAAGACTCCACCTACCAACTGCAGGTGCGGGCAGCACCCCAGCCAGGCACTTTATTCAGGGGGACCTGGAGTGAGTGGAGTGATCCTGTCATCTTTCAGACCCAGGCTGGGGGTAAGTGTGACGTGGGTGGGAACCCCTACATCTGGTACTGACTCTTGTCCTGCTGCAGCTTTCTCAAGGCCTGAGGTCCCCCCCCCCCGCGCATGGCTGGGAGGTGTGTGCTCTGTTATCCATCCCCCAATGCAGCCACACATTTTTGCGAGGGGAGCTGCTGAGTCTGATGGTGCATTTGACTCCTAATTCTGAAATGGGAGTCATTGCCCCATTTTACAGAAGAGAAAGCTAAGGCTTAAAGAGATGACATCACTTTCCTGGGATGAGAATAAAATTCCTGATAGAATCAACTTAATAGAGTAGAAGGGTTATTTTAGCTTCTGGTTTGGCTCATGGTTGTAAGGCCCTGTTGCACTGCGGGTAGTGTATGCCACTGTTTACTTCATGGTAACCAGGAAGCAAAGACAGAGGAAGGGATGGGGTCCCAACATTCCTTTAGTGTGTCTGTAATGACCTAACCATCTCCCACTAGGCTCAGGGTCCTAAGATCCTACCACCTTCCAGTAGCATCCAGGTTGGGACCATACCTCTGACACAGGCGGCTTTGGGGGAGGGGTCATTTGACAGAGGGAGGGATCAAAGCCCAGCTTCCTCCCAGCCTTCCACCCAACCCAACCATGCTCCATACACCCACCCACATTCTTCTGGGAGCCTTTTCTGTTGGATCCATGGTTTGCTCTCTATGCAGAGCCCAAGGCAGACTTGGACCCTCACCTGCTGCTGCTGCTGCTGCTCCTTCTGTTCTTCTTGGTGCCCTGCCTGATTTTCTTGGGTCTGAAGATCGACCTGCCTTGGAGGTGAGGCCAGGGGCTCAGGGAGACAGAAAAGGGGTCAGCTTGGGTCACAGCCCCTCCAACCAAGACCTGTGACACCAATGAACAGTGTGTATGTTCCATGTGCTAGACACGGCAGAGCTCCTGCCCCTGCTCTGTGACAGCTGTGTGAGCGTGGCACACTGCACACACCCCCACTCTTCAGACAGGGAAAACGGAAGCACAGGGTAGCCAAGCTACTTGCCCAAAGTCACAGAACTATGATGTGGCAAGGGTAGGGTAGAAACTTCATGTTCTTTGAGGGGACCTTGACTCAGACCTTGTCCAGAGAGTGAACATGGAGGCCCAAGGGGTGATCACTCACCCTCCCCATCTCTTCGTTTCAGCTTAAAGGTGGCCTGGGATTTGCTTTCTATACAGGGCTTCCGTTCTGCATGCCATGGAGAGAAAGGAGGCTGCTGATTCAAAACAGAATGTACCACCTTGGTGCCAGCAGTGTGACAGGCTGCTGTGTGCAGAATCCTCTGATAAGTGACAGAGCGGGGCTCTGCACACACTCGTTTTGTTCCCCTTCAGTAAGATACTCAAAGATAGAGACAGAGAATCTGGAAGGGAGAGACCAGGGTGCTCGTCACAGTTGGTGGCAGCCTGGGGTTCTCCCCACCCCCACCATGGTAGATGAGGAAGTCAAGGCCCCAGAGGGCAGTGTGTGCCCAGCCCACAATAGATGTAGATGCCAGGGGCAGGAACTTGAGCATCTGCAGGAAGCTTGGGGGTGAGGGTAACTGCTGCTTCCGTTTTATTGATGGGTGGGCAGGAAGGCGCCTGGCAGTAGAAGCTGTTGCTTCTGCAGGAGAGAGGCCAGACCACAAGGGCTTTACACACCCCTTTCTTTACAGACTATGGAAGAAGGTTTGGGTACCAGTGCCCAGCCCTGAGAGTTTCTTCCAGCCCCTGTACAAGGAACACAGTGGGAACTTCAAGGTGAGACACCTTGGATGCACCCTTTGGATGTTAAGCTCTAATAACTCTCACTCTAACCCCAAGACTGCTCTGTGAGTCCAGAGTATTCAAAACCTGACCTGGAACCAGGCCTCAGTTTCCCTATTCTGTGAGGTGCAGAATTGGTCTTAGACTTAGGCATCGTGATGCATTTCCAGCTTAGAGTTACCGTGAAAGTGGGCAAACTGGGTGGCCCTTGGGTGCATGAGCTAGGTGCCTGCGGTTTCCTGTGGTGACTTTGATCTGTGTTGGGGAGCGAATCTTACCTGGGAAGGACCTGCCCTATCCCACAGCACATCCCTCTCCCTGCCAAGGACAGCTGCCACTACTGTTATTTCGGACTATCTGCCCTGCATTGCTGTGCAAAGCCAGCAGGGAGGGAGGCCCCGGAGAGAGGATGTGATGTCAGGGAACAGCACTTGCCGCAGCCCATGGAGGTCAGAGCAGCAGGGCACCCAAGGAACAGCTGCTGCACACCTGGTCTGTGGCTCTGCCTGTACTGTAGCCCTTGCAGTGAGTTCCCAGCAGCCCTCTGGGTCACCAGGAGGAGGTCCAGGCTCAGAGTGACCAGTGGGCCTTCCAGAAAGGGCAAGGGTGCACCCACACCCCTTCTTATCCCAAAACACAGCATTGCTGCCTGCTGTGCTGTGCTCTGATGTTGCTGTTAATCTTGTATAACTTGCCCTGTCAGCAAACAAACATTACCTCACTCAATCCTCAAGACACTGCCATGGGTGGGACCATCCCATAGAAGATAGAAATGAGACATGGAGGGCAAGGGCCTAACTCAAGGTCACACAGTTCAGAAGTGACCCCAGGTCAGGGATAGGGGAACATTGTGGTTCTGAGATGTTCTTTTCAGGGGACCTTCTCACACCAGGGTGATCCCTGTCAACTCAGTGGAGGCTCCCCTATTGTCACCAATATCCTGGCAGGCAATGGGCAAGAGGGTTCTCAAGGCTCCAGGGCCGCTGTCTCTGTCCAGCATCCCCTAAAGGCCTTTCCGCATATCTGGTTACTGATTCGCTCCCTCCATAGATATTTATGGCAAATCTGCTGTGTGCCGGGTACTGAGGACACAGCTGTGAGCAGGCCCGCTCCTGGCTGAGTGTTCGCTGTAGTGCAGATACACAACAGAGCTGTAAAGGCTTGTGTTGAAAGACAGGATATGGGCGGGGCCCCTTAGACCTCGGGACTCAGGAGCCTGGTGCCAGCATCCAGCCGATTCTACGCTGGCTGGGGCACTTGTTACTAATGTGAAGGCAGTCCGTCCTTACTGCAGGTGGGGACACGGGCCCTGAAGGAGAAGGACAGCATTGGGGGCCCGCAGGACAAGGGTTCATCATGGTCCTGTCTTTCTCTCTCTGCTGGTGTCTTGTTCCTCTGTTCTCCCTGTCTCTGGCCCGTCTCTCTGTCCCAGCGTCCGCGCATCTTAGACTCTGTTCACACCCAAGCATCTGCCTCAGCCGATGACTGTCTCTTTCTCATAGAAATGGGTGGATACCCCTTTCACGGCCTCTAGCCTGGAGCTGACACCACAGAGTCCCACAGCAACTTCAGTCCTACAAGTGCACGACAGCTGTTCGCCCTCATACCCAGCCAAGGAAAAGAAGTTCCTGGGGCCGCCAGGCCTGGAAGAACAGCTGGAGTGTGATGGGACATCTGAGCTTGGCCACTGCTGCACAGTGCTTTTGGCAGCCGGCCCAGGCCTCTCCGCCTACAGTGAGGAGAGAGACCGGCCATATGGTCTGGTGTCCATTGACACAGTGACTGTTGGGGATGCAGAGGGACCATGTGCCTGGCCCTATGGCTGTGGGGATGATGGCTACCCAGCCCTGAACCTGGATGCTGGTCCAGAGTCTGGCCCTAATGCAGAGGATCTGCTTTTGGTCACTAACACCACTTTTCTGTCCTGTGGCTGTGTCTCAGGTGGTGGCCTCAGGCTGGGAGGTACCCCAGGCAGCCTCCTGGACAGGTTGAGGCTGCCCCTTTCTCAGGAAAGGGACTGGACAGCAGGCCCACCCTGGAGAACGGGGTCCCCAGGAGGAGGCTCTGAGAGTGAGGCGGGCTCACCCCCTGGCCTGGACATGGACACTTTTGACAGCGGCTTTGCAGGATCAGACTGTGGCAGCCCTGTGGAGAGTGATGAAGGGCCCCCTCGCAGCTACATACGCCAGTGGGTGGTCAGGACCCCTCCACCTGTGGACAGCGGCGCCCAGGCCAGCTAGCATATAAAACCAGCTGCCATAAGAAGGGGCCAGAAGTGGGCAGGCATTCGAGCCTGCCATTTACAGTGTGAATATGTAGGTATGTGTGTGTCCATGTGTGGCTCGGGTGCGCGTTCCCACATCCTTGTGTGAGAAATGCCTGTACATGCCTTGTGTTCACGGTCATACCTGTGTGTGTCTGCCTGAGCTCACTGTGTACATGCATGAGTGTAGATGTCTCTTAGACATGAGCCTCTGACTCCTCCCCTGCAGACGTGCGGGGTGGCCACAGTCAGTGTCTAGAGACTGGTTCAGGTTCCTGCCCCAGGGCACTATCACCACGCCCAGCCCTGTCAGATGCTACCTCCAAGAAGCTATGAAGTCCAGGCTGTTACGATCTTCTCTCCTGGGGCAGGGAATAGAGTGAGCCTACAGCATCTACTGGAGTGGGAAGGTTTTGGGGGAACCTAGGGCTGTAACTGTGAACCCCAGTACAGGTGGCCCCAGGCTATGCATCTTGGAGAAGCCACTTCTGAACTCTGCAGGCTTCGCTTTCCTGGGCATTAGGAATGGTGTGGCTGCCCTGACTTAGCCCTATGCAGTTCGCAGCCCCTTTCAGCTTTTTGACTTTTGTGGCTTTTAGGACCAGGTGTATGCCCCGAGGAGGGAGAATGAGAAAAGGCAGCCTATACTCACAGCCTGGGTACATATGGAGAATCCTGCCATGGGTACTCAGTGGGATTTTGGGCTGTGATATACACAGCCCGGTCCTCAGAAGCAGTACCACCAACCAAGGTTTTTTTTTTTCCTTATTAAAAACAAAATTCCTGTAAGTACTTAGGGAATATTTATTAAATATCAGGCATGGGGAGAGGGTACAGAGCGCGTTACTCACAGAACCCTCTTTATGATACCCAGAGTTCAGGGGACACAAGGGAACCATCAAGAAACAGCTTCTAGGGGCTGGAAAGATGACTCAGTGGTTACGGGCTGTTCTTCCAGAGGACCGGGGTTCAATTCCCAGCACCCACATGGCAGCTCACAGCTGTTCCAGGGAACCCGAAACCCATGGCAAAACACTAATGCACATTAGAGAGAGAGAGGGTGGGAAGGAGAAGAAGAAGAAGAAGGAAGGAAGGAAGGAAGGAAGGAAGGAAGGAAGGAAGGAAAAGAAAGGAAGAAGTAGCTTCTGGGCACTCTGCAGCCAGTACCTGCTCTTCCCCTGCCTGTTCTTGATGTCACGTTTATCCTAGGGACTTAGGGAAGGTCCCCTTGCATCCAGTGATTCCTGTGAGCGTGCTGCGTGAGGAAGCTAAGAAGTATGGGGTGGTACTTCTTCCTGGACGGCAGGGCGGTATAAGAGCTATACAGTGCCAAGATTGCTTAGCCTTTGCTGGCTTTTTCTTTCTTTTCCCTCCCTCCTTCTTCCCTTCCTTATCCTTTGTCCTTTTCTTCTTGAATGGTCTGTACTTCCTACAAGGGTGCCCACCCAAGATGTCGTATGGTATTGCAAAACCAGACAGGTTGGAGATAGCAGAGTGCCTGACCTGCTCTGGACACAGTAGGAAGCCTCCATCTTGTTTGGAACTCCAGGGTGCAGCATTGCCGCTCAATGGCCCAGGCAGGAAGGCTGTCTATCTGTCCAGTCTGCATAGCTGAACTGGAAAGAGGTCAGCAGAAGTCAGCCGAAAGCTCCCTCAGACTCATGCTGGTGGGGACACCCAGAGAATGCACAGATGTCCTCAGTATCTGACTCAGGGCTGGCTGGAAAGTTCTACAACACTGGTAGTTTGAACAGCGAGACTGCACCTAGAACCAAGGTGTGTGAGGCTCTCAGACCAGCAAAAACCACAGCTCCCTCCCTGCACGTGTATACAGCCCCACCCTGCTGCACCCCCCCCTCCCCAGACACTTAGACTAAAATGTGCTGTGGTTTTCACATCCTCTGGGAGCCACAGACTGCAGGTGTTCTTGGCAGCTCTCCAGGGAACCAGTTCAGCAACGCCCCCCCCCAACCCGCATACAGGAAGAACATTCAGGGCTGAGGTGCTGACCCCCACCGGATCCATTTTTGAAGGAACACCTCATGAAAAAATGTGAACGCAAGGTTGGAGGCAAGAGCTAGACCACCTAGGAGTTAACAGTGGGTGGACGGGAGGGCGGTGAAAGATTTGACGGGATGACAGCTGGGATGACGGCTGGACAGAGAGACAGACAGACACACTGCACAAGAGTGGGTGGACCAGATACAATCTAGGAGGCTAGCTGCTCTGTCTGCTCCCGGTTTTATCCCCAGCCCTACACACAACAGGTGCTTAATAAAGTTTTAATAAAACCTGGATTGTGGCCCATCTTAATTCCAGGATCTCAGGCTGTGAGCTAGATTACTCTAGACATGGTTGGTGAGGGATATCTTCTGGCTGGGAGGAGCTGGCCAGTTGCTGATGGGCACCCACAGCACAGCATGAGGATGAGGCTTTAGGAAGGAGGCAGGGCTTTTCAGACATTGGGAGGCTCTTTATTCCAGCGAGGGTCTCCAGCAGATACGACCAAGAGGCAGAGCCATCACCTAAGACCAGGTAGAGCTGCTAGAAAGGTGTTCTGAAAGGATGGGGCTCACATCACACTCCACCAGCGTGCACGGGCTTTGATGTTCAGGCTTTGCCCATCTTGACTTTGAGGGCATGGGCTATCCCCTTGGGCAGGATGAGCTGGACCTGCCTGAGATCTGTCACCCAAGAAATCAAAGAGGCAAACCTCTTAGCAAACACTCATGGGTGTCTGCCAATTTGCTAGCTCTGGGACAGGGCAGTAGATATCCCTCCCCCTACCCATGCTGCTGTGTAGTCAAGGCAGACACGTGCCCTGAGCTGCTTCACGCTTCTCTCTGAAGCAGTGCTGGGGCTAGAACCCAGGACCTCACAGACGCTAGGCAGGTCCTCTGACTGAGCTAGCTTCCCTAGCCCCTACTTTTACTTTTCCTATTTTGAGTCAGGGTCTAAATTGACTGGACTGGTCTTGAGCTCTTGATCCTCCTACCATAGCTTCGGAATCCCCAGGCCTGCTGTTTCAGCCTTTCCTCTGGCTACTAGGAGGAGCCAAGCCTGGAGCTGCGGGGGGGGGGGGGGGGGGGGGGGGGGGGGGGGGGGGGGGGGGGGGGGGGGGGGGGAGGAGGGAGTCACAACAGGAGAAAAGAGCTAGCCTGAGGTGCTATGAGGTAGAAGCCTGGGAGCTCCTGGATGGAGCCATGCCTGACTGAGGTTCATGAGGGGAAGAGTCACTGTGAGCCTGTGAGCTTCACTCTTGCCAGCTTTTGGCTTTCTAGGCGGGTGAATTTCCCAGCCCCATGGGGTCAGAGAGGATGCAAGCAGAAGTTCATCCTTTCTAATGGAGCACTTATGAGTCACAGCGCCTCCTAGCTGTCCTCCTGTGCCATGGGCATTGGTGGTGACTGAGTTGGCTCTCTGTGGCTCTCTCTGCCTGAGGACGGGACTGAGTTTCCTGTACCTATGATGGTATGACGTGCAAGCCTGACATTAACTATGTCATTTGATACTGCGGAGGTGTGGCTGTTAGGCAGCACACCCCATCTTGTCCTGACCAGTTGAGACATCTCCAATCTGTGTGTGTCAGCCGGTTTGAGGTGGGTGAAGTTTCTACACCCCATAAACCTCTCCGCTGATGCAATAATCCAAATCAGACCAAACCAAACCGAATTAGAAAAAGCCCAGGTTTAATGGATACCAATGCTCCCGGGTGGCTCTCCAGCCCCCCAGGGAGGAGCCAGGGAAGGAAGACCCAACAAACCGTGTGTTTATTCTCTGAGGTGCTGTTTAAATACCCTGTGGGAGTGGTCTTGAGCATCTCTGGGAAGGGGTCATTGTTTGGCTGGCTTTTTTGGAGGTGGAGTCTGGACAACTCCCAGGGGAGGGGGCTTGAGATGGAACTTCCACCCGAACATTCCAGACTCTTTAGATATATGGATGCCAAGGGCTGGGGTGACGCTTCCAACCAAACAGTGGGTTCCTGTTGCTTGTGGCAGGAAGTGCTCTATAACAACCACAATGAAAAGACAACTCCCTTCCTAAGGACCTCAGTGAGAAGAGAGGGGGTTGGGGGCATGGTTCACAGGCACAGCGCTTGTGTGGCATTCGAGCCCTGAGGAAGGGAGATCAAAAACACCAGGGGCCAGGGTAGAGTTGCTTAGAGTTGTTTGTCTGTGGCCTCACACGGAGCTGGGCACTGACAGCAGGTGGCACTCCTCCTCTGCCCTCCTCCTGATCTCTTGAAAGCTGTGTCACCTCTGCCAGAACCCCAGCAGCCTTACCCCACTGTCTCCAGGGCATTCCCACTGTGGTGTGGTCTGGGGTCTCCAGGGTCTCACGCAGGAAGGCATCGAGGAGAAATAAAAGCCACCTCTCACCCTGGGGACAGAAGCCACGGCAAAGGACTCCTCAAGCCCACTGAGCCCTCTGCAAACTGCTCCTCTTGGCATCCACAGAGAATAGAAAGAGCCTTGTGTCTCAGGCTGCAGTTGCCTGGACATGGCTACCACTTACCAAGTGGCACAGCCCACAGTGGCCCATCCAGTCCCAGCCACAACCACAGAAAATGGGTGGAGGACTCCCGGGGAGTCCTGATGAGCCGTGCCTCCTGTGGCTGTAACTTCCTGCCAGTAGAAGCGTAGACCCCGATGA
Organism: Alexandromys fortis; assembly: GCF_014885135.2. Lineage (NCBI taxonomy): Eukaryota > Metazoa > Chordata > Mammalia > Rodentia > Cricetidae > Alexandromys > Alexandromys fortis. The sequence goes on along the minus strand of NW_026067926.1, from coordinate 48,324 downwards.
CAAACTGGAGAGGGGACATGCTCTGTCTAGAGTTATCCACGTGCTTACACAAAGGTGTAAGGGCCAGGGTCCAGCTTACACAGCACCTCAGTGTGATCATTGTGGTGGGGGCCCTTATTCCCAGCTGCAGCACACACCTGCCTGGCTTTGCTCCCAAACAAATGTGTTAACAAAATCCACCTTGCAGTTTGCTGCCTGTCTGTTCCTATCAGCAGGGGCAAGGATTGAAGTTGCTGCATGTCAGGGCCCAGATGGGATGGCTCTGAAGGGATACTCAGCTATGGGAGATGACTGAATGGAGGAACTGTCCTCACAGGACCTGCGGAAGACACAGGAAGGGGGCAGAGTTCCCAGGAAGTTTGTAGAGGCCAGAACTACACCCAACCATGTGACAACCTGAGGTCCTGCCCTGCCAATTTGGAACTTTTTCTTTCCCGACTTGATAGCCCTGTGTAGGAACCTTCGCCTTATGCGCTTCTGTGAGCATAGGGCTGATTCTCCATCCCTCCACCCTAGGTGTTGTGGAGGGGGCTTTGAGGCAGGCAGCCTGGTGGGAAAACCATCACACCTGCCCTACCACTAGCTTCCAACTTTGCGGAAGCTGTTTCAACCTTGTGGGCCCTCTGAAACAGGCACGAGTCACGTGTGCTTCTCAGGATGGCCGTGACGCGAGCTCTCCGCAGTGTCCAGAACCGGTGTCTGATGTGAGTATCTGATGTGCGCGCGGGTGTGTGCTCTCGGTAGCATTTTTGCAGGACGTCACCCTGGCTCCGGGAGGTTTCACAGGTTGCTGCTGCCCTCTGCTGCTGAGCTGGAGTCAGACAGCCTTCCAGCTCTCCCGCCATCCAGAGGCGGGAACAAGAGAGACTGGTGAGAGTTGTAGGTGCTAAGGCCAAGAGACCAAGCGGCAGTTTAATTCAGCAAGGCCTGAACCCCAGCCCTTGAGTGAACGGGACTGCCTTGCGCACTGAGGGGTGGTGAGAGACACACACATGGACACACACGTTCACACAGCTGGAAAATCGCTGCGGTCAAGAGGCCAGGGGAAGGATGGCTAGCCAGGGAGCTCAGAAGAGGCACCTCACCATAGCTCACCTGCAGGCTGCTCTAGTCCTCGGTTGAGTCAGCTGAAATAGAGGGCTCTGACCGCAGTAGAGTGACTATGACCTGAGCAGGGCTTGGAGAGGATGAAGACCCTGCATGAGATGCGCTCTGGGGGCGGGGGCGGGGGCTGGGAAGTTCTGTGAGCTTGCTCAGTCCAGCGCAGGAGGCTCTTTTGCTGTCTTGGTAGCTCCAGGTGTCCCAGGGATGTTATGGAAGGAAAGTGAGCTGCATAACGGGCATCATTCGCAGCAAACAACACGAAGGTCTGTGCTTCCCAGAGTGTGCCCTCGCGTGTGTAAATGCAAAAGGCCTCTGAGTGTCCTGGGGGGGGGGGGGGGCAGGCACAGGGAGGCCTGAGCCATGTGTGCAAGTTTTCCGTCTAAGAGAACCATTTGGATGTTGTTTCCCTAAAGAAACGAAAGGATAAAGAGGGCCAGACTGTAGGTAGACCGGGAACTGAGAGGACGTGTGGCCGGCCAGGTGGCCCAGTGCCACCTCCCATAGTCCTTGGTGAGAAGTGACAAGGTCAGGCATAGCTCTTGGGGTCGGGAGGCACAGGAGCCCTGTATTGCCTTTTTGAAGTCTTTGCTACTGTTTGTTCACCATTTCTTCTACTCTGAACCGGAAGTTCTCAGCAGTCCAGCAGCTCCCTGGTTTCTAGCTGGAGGTCTCCTTCCCCCTGTCCTCCCCAGGGACTCTGGAGTCCTCTGGACTCACCAGCCTGCTGTTGTGTTTCTAGATGTCTTTGTGTAGAGCTCAGAAAGGCTGCTAGTATCCCGCTGTCTGGGTGAGAGGTCCGTGGGTGGACAGACAGGCAGATGGATGCGTAAGTGGATGACGGACAAAAGGGCAGGCGGTAGAAGGAACAGACTGAGAACTGGTGGCTACAACGAAGGGAGAGGCTTCGGGAACGAATGTTCAAATAAGCCGTGTCTGCTTGAGTGTACCCTGAAACCCCATGTCCCCCTGCAAACATGCTCCCCAAATGGTCCATGTAGGTGGCTTTGGGGAAGAGGGTACCACTGAGCTCACTGAGTCCATGCTTGATGGCCTCCAGGTCCCCAGGCCTCCTATCTCACCTGAGACCTGGATGTAAGGCAGAACTCGATGGCCGGCTTCCAGCCTCATATGCAGCGTGACAGGCAGGCTCTGCTCCTGAGCAGAGCACCTTCACTGCCCCACTGTTTCCCAGAACGTTACCAAGGGTCTATGTGGGGCTCCCTGTCGTGATCCCATCCTCAGCAGTTTCCACAGGGGCGTGGCTTACAGCCATCAGGGCAGTGACACAGAGGATGAGACAGGTTGCTAGCCGGGTGAGGTCACCAAGTGCCATGCCCCTTAAGTAGGCAGGAAGGATGACAGGGAGGGGCAGGGGACAGAGGAGGATCAGGCCAGCTGTGGCACATGGTCTCTATGGCTTTCCTGACTGTCATAATGAAGGTAAGTCTTGCTGCTAAGACTCGCTTGCATTAAAAAAAAAAAAGGTAAAAATCTAAGTTTTCAGTTGGGCAGTGGTGGCGCACACCTTTAAACCCAGCACTTGGGAGGTAGAGGCAAACGGATCTCTGTGAGTTCGAGGCCAGCCTGGTCTACAAGAGCTAGTTCCAGGACACGCTCCAAAGCTACAGAGAAACCCTGTCTCAGAAAAAAAAAAAATCTAAGTTTTCTTTACCCCATAAGGTGAAACTTTTTTTTTTTTTTTCCGAGACAATGTTTCTTTGTAGCTTTTTGAGCTTGTCTTGTAGGCCAGACTGGCTTCAAACTCAGAGATCCACCTGCCTCTGCCTCCCCAGTGCTGGGATTAAAGACATGCACCACCACCACCCAGCTGAAACTCAAGATTTTTAACTGTTGCCAAAAACAAGTTAAATGTCTTTCTAGAGAACTTGAAGGGACCAGAGCCTCCCAGGCAGGGCTAGGAGCTGCCCTGTGAAGGGGCAGGCCTGGGCCCTACTGAAGGAGGCTATGCTGGCCTTTCCCAGGGCCAATGCTTACCTCCCTCGCTGGGAACCACCAACTTGGGCAACCACACTTGGCTGGGCCACAGCTGGAAAGTAGGGGAATCCCTTGGGGAACAACGCTCATTAGGCAACACACAAAACTAATGCATTTGATCTCACTTTAATTAAAAAATAAATAAATACATGCCAGGGGCTTGTATCTAATGAGAAAAGAACACCTAGAGGCCTTGCTTCTGGCAGGAGGGGCCTCCATGAAAAGTCAGAGACCTGGGCATGGTCCAGCCCCAGTTGGGAGGTCCTACCTAAAGGGGAGCAGACTCTGCTAGGCATCCCTGTGGCAGGTCTCCACAAAGCCCTCCTCTGAGTGGTATGTGGGTGTCAGAAGACTGAGGGCTTGGCCATCAGCTCTGCTTCCAAACAACATCCACCCTTGTAGATACTGCTGATGCTGATGCCTGAGTTCAGAGCAGGACAAGGGCCTGCAGGAAGGCTGGGCATCTGGGAGCAAGAGCAGCAGAGTGGAGGGGATTGAAGTTACCTAGCAGTTGCTACACATAGGCTAGGCCTGGCTGAGCTGTGGTAACATGTGTGAGGCTCGTGGGACAGTCCAGGGTGAGCTATAAAGCATGGGCAGAGGCTCCTCCATTGGCTGGGGGCAGCATCTATAAGTGGATCCACTTATTCCAGTTGACATCATGGGGGAAGACACGGCCCAGGCGGATGGTACAGTCCAGAGTAGGCTCATAGAAGGTGACAGTGCTGTCATGGCAGGAAAGGGCTTCAGCCTCACTGGCCTGGCCCAGGCCTTCCACCACAGGCGTGGAGAAGAGTGAGACAGCTGCTGGCTTCCTCAGCAGGCGCTTCTGGATACAGCCGAGGGACTCTAGACCCTGCAGATAAAGACGTGGGATTACAATAGTGCTGACCTGCTTGACTGGGGGCCTGGCCGTGCTCCATTTATGAAATGCACATAACTATCCCCAAGTAGAAGATGGCCAAACATGGCCTCGAGGGGAGGCTGGACTTAGCAGGAAGGCGTAGGCAAGATGGGCAGGAGGAGGGATGGCAGGTATGGGTGTGACAGTGACAAGCACCTCTGGGGGACAGTCAGGTACTCTTCAGTCACCAAAGGCTGCAGTGGCTTCCCACCACCTGGCTGGAGTGACTGCTAGCAAGTTCAGGGATGTCACACTAAATGTCAAGTTCTTAGTTTGCTAGGAAGCTGGGGCCCAGGGCACCATGGTATTGGGAGCTCAGGCGGGGCAGCAGCTGCTTGTGGGAGTAACGATCACCCGGTCCTCAGCTTTCCATGTCACTCCACTTGTTTACCTCGGGCTCCCAAGAATCTGTGAGCATGTGACCCCAAGTGTGAGTCTGGCAGGGCAGGGTAAGACAGACCAAGTGCAAACATTTCCAAGGGAGAGGGAGCTTGCTTCAGGAGTGGGCTACAGCAGGCCAAGGGAGAAGGGGGTCAAAAGCCAGGCAGGGCCTCAGCGACAGTAGCAGACCCCTCTGCTGATGGAAGAAGGCACTGAAGGTAAGCTGAGGCGGTGACACCTAAGGTGCAGTCTCCCATGGACCCAACTTGTCCTGTGTGCCCCCCCCCCACCCTAGCTGGGCTCAGATGCCAAGCCTTACCCGCAGCAGCTCAAGCACGGCAACAGGCTGCAGGACCCCCTGGTAGTACTGCAGCAGGCAGCTCTCGGGAACACCAGGCCTGGACATGATGTGGTACAGCACGGCCTCCATCATTCCTTTGCACACCGGCATATTCAGGCGCCCGTCCACACCACGCCATGGGCGGCCAATGAAACACACTCTTTCACAGCCGCTGTGAGATGAACATTTGATGTCAGAGAGGGAGGGGACATGCTGGTCACAAACAGGCTACTTTGGCTCAGGGAGGCCCAGGACTTGGCTACTATCCAGGCAACTGTTCTTCAGTCTGTTTGCTCATCTCTGGCCTAGACCAGAGGCTCCCCCTGCTGGCTCTCTCACAGATTTCTACCTCTGGTACAAAGCTGCCACTAACCCAGGGCTTTGGTAGCTCTAGTGGTCATGGCTGAACCCTGGAGGGGGGATTCAGAGTACAAAGCCTTGGTGGGCTAAGGCCACATACTCATGGAGGAATGAACTTCTGGAGGGCCTCTGTGGGCCCTGACCAGGGAGGGCCACTGAAGGTGCCTCTTCAAGGCAGAAGAGTGCAACCCCTCGAAGGCCATCTCTCAGTTATAGGACTGAGGGGCTGCCCTGGGCAGGCAGCTCTGAGTTCTGGTTAATGTGGTCACAGGGTGACGGTGAAGGCCCTCTCCTCATCCAAGATGGGTGTGAGGGTACAGTGGGCTATGGGCGGAGGCCCAGGAGAGGACTGCTCAAAGCCCTTGCCTGGGAACCTCTGTTCAGGGCAAACTACCCAGGCTTGCACACCCTATGAAGAAGCCTCATACAGTGACTGACACGGAGTCACACTTTCTCCATCCTCTGCCCCTCTGCCCCTCCCTGCCAAAGACCCCCATTACCTTTCCCATGCTGCCTGGGCCATGTTGCTCTCTGTAAGTCCTGTAAGAGAGGAAAATGTGGCAGGCTCTTAGAAGGCAGAGTGGGAGGTCATGTCCCTTGTCCCTCATTCAACAGACACCAAAGTGAATAAGCAGTGACCAGAAAGACAGTCTTCTGCCCATTGTATGGTACTCTAGTGGCCGAGGCCAGTACAGCAGAGGCATAGCCAGTACACGGCAGGTGCAGAGCTGACCCTGGCCCAGGGAAGTCAGCAAGCCCCTCATTTCCCAGCCAAGAGCCTTGGTCACAGGGCAGAGTGAGTGTGTAAAGCTGTCACAAACAGCTCATAGGAGCAGCAGCAGATCTCACAGGGAAGTGCCCTGCCACTGGCCAAGGCTCAGAGGCTTCTAGGATTAAGGGTGCTCTGTCCAGAGAACCTCTCCCTGGTCACCACTGCAAGCCTGGGGCTCCCCACCTACTAGGTTGTCCAGGTGGGGCCCTGTACGCAGAGCCACTGAGGGCAGGGCAGGTTCCCCCCAGTCTGAGACAGGGCTGGAGCAGTCAAGAGATGGACAGAACATAGGGACAAGTGTTAGGGTTAGTACCTCGGGGGTCTTCAGAGCCTTCTGAAAGCGGGAACTCACAGCCCAGCTGCTCTAGGCCCGAGACACCAGCACTCTCTTGGTTCTCCTGCCTGGGGATCCCTGCACCTGCATCTTCAGGAGCTGCAAACAGAGCCAAGGCTTGGGCCTCTATCTGTTCTTCTCCCCCAGGCTTAGGGCTGGCAGCCACTTGGACATCCTGAAGTGTGGGCCTCTTGGCAGGGAGCCCTGTGGCCTCCTGGGCATCAGTCTCGTGGCTCTGAACAGAGCTGTGGGCACGCTTTCTGGTGCCATGGGAGCTGTCTGAAGGCACTGCTGTCCCCTCAGAGGTGTGATCTTCGCTGGTAGATCCTTCAGGGAGTCTGGCTTGGGAATCATGCCCTGAGGCCTTGGTGTCTCCTTCTGTGTCTCTCAGACGCATTGAATGCAGGAGCCAGGGATGGGCAGAGGCCATGGCTACCAAGCGTACAGTGTTGCCTCCAACTTCCATCACTTGTTGCTGTTCCAAGAGGTCCTAGAAAAAGAGACCAAAGTCTGTCTGGGAAGAAGGCATGTCTTTCACTGGGTAGCTGATGTGTGGATGGCGCTCCCAGCTAGTGTCAAGCATTCTCAGCAAGCACAGCCCAGGTCTAAAGAAACAAGCCTGGCATCCTGCCCTGGAGCTGTAAGCTGCTTGGACCTCTGTGGGCTCTCTCTGTCTCTACTGTGTTACTCATGACACGGCCTGATGCCTGAAATCACAGAAGAGCTGCACCTCTGACTCTCCTGCCCTGTGCATCCTACAAAGGCGGCCACTGCTTCAATACAGTGACAAGACTCTCCTTGTGCTGAGGTCACACCCACCTTACTGTCAACGTCTGTGCCAGAAGCAGCCAGGAATCACTACCACTCCTTTTTTCCTATAAACCCCTCAATCTCACTGAGAGCCAGAGCCCAGGCCTTGCACCTCGGCTGTCTGACCTTGCAAGGGTGCCGAGGCCAGTAGAAAGCGCCTGGCTTGTAAACCTCTCGTCAGCAGGCTCTTTCTCCACAGCCTGAGAACATCTGAGGTCTCTCAGTTAGTTTCCAGGATTACAATAAGTACGGGTAAGAACACTTTAAGCCATGCAAATGGTATTCCCTAGGAGGGGCAGCTGCTTCAGGGCTCAGCCAGGGCCTGTAATGGAGTTTAGGGGACATGTTCTGACTTTTCAATTAAAGGGAAGGAAACCCCACCACCACGGTCACACACTTCTGCTCTGCAACTGTCTGCCCCTAGGCTGAGCCTACCTGGACATAGTCGGAGAACGTCCTGGTACGCTCGCCCACTATCTTCTCCAAGGCAGAGAACTGTCTGCTTAGCTTCTCCCTGTCAACCCCGAAGCAGTCAGCAGCTGACACAGCTTGCAGGATCTCCAGGGAAGCAGCTACATCCTCAGGGCTGTACCCAGACTGGGCCATCTGGTGGGCAAACTCTTCTGGGGAGCAGGTGTGCAGCTGTGGATCCACAAGGCTGGTGAAGAAGGCAGGGAGGCAGGAAGGCCCTGCCTGGAGCTCTTCCAGCGGTGTGGCTGTGAACCCTGAGACCATGACGAAGAGTTAAAATCAGCAAACAGAAGCCCTTCTTGGAATCAACATATGTTTACTGAGGCAAGATCTGCTCTAGCACCAATTCACTGCTCCCCAAGAAGTCATGGGGTCACCTTCTGGGGACCCTAGCAGTTAGACTCTTGGTATGTGGCTATAGGTTGGGTTGAAGTCCCACTGCAGGTGGTACTGAGCCACCTCTTAACCTTGAGTTAACCTTAACTTTGCGTGGCCCTGGGCCACTTCCATGAAGTCAGTTTTTCACTCTATCCAGGAAAGCTTGCTTGCTTCCTTCTTTCTGTCCCTTCCTCCCTCCCTCCCTTTCCTTTCCTTCTCTCTCTCTCCCCCACTTCCTTTCCCTCCCTTTCTCTTTCTTATGTATACAGCAAAGAGGGCACCAAATCTCATTATAGATGGTTGTGAGCCACCATGTGGGTGCTGGGAACTGAACTCAAGACATCTGGAAGAGCAGCCAGTGTTCTTAACCTCTGAACCATCTCTGCAGGCTCCCAGGAGTTTCTTTTTTCTTGGTTTTTCAAGACAGGGTTTCTCTGTAGCTTTGGAGTCTGTCCTGGAACTAGTTCTTGTAGACCAGGCTGGCCTCCAACTCACAGAGATCCTCCTGCCTCTGCCTCCTTAGTGCTGGGATTAGAGGCGTGTGCCACCATTTCTACCTCCAGGAGAGTTTCTTTAGCTGAGATGACAACCTATAGGTTGGCACTGTATTTTTGTCTGCTTCAAACTTCAGACAAAACAGAGTTCTGACTAGATAAAAAGGGGCAGCAACAGCAAACACAATCCACCTTGACCATACAAAGGCCAGCTGACTGCAAGGGCAGGGCCTTTCCACTCCCATTCTGTGCCAGCACAGACGAAAGTGTAAGCTATCTAGCACACCCTGAGTGATGAGTGATCCTGTCTGTGCTCCCTAGAGTTGCTCTGCCATGAAGGAGGTGGCGGCGGCAATGGAGCTGATGTCCCATCTTTCACAGCAAAGAGATAACATGATTCAGCAGTGTATTCATAAACTATGGGGCTCAAGGTTCTGGAGGAGTCACATAGGCGATCAGAGTCATAAAGCATAGACAGGCCCAATGAGGTGACAGCTATTGACAGCAATGCTACTCTTCACGTCTCCAGGGCTGGGTGCCTGGCCAGCAGCCTCAGGGTCGCCCACACCTGACCTGTGGCAGGATACTCACCAGTGGGTCCAAGCTGGGTGGGTGCAGGGGTGCTGCGTAGTCGGAACTTCACCTGACAGGAATTGACCACAATGCTGTCATTGGGGTTCAGGTTGCGCGTACTGACCACTCCAGGCATTGTGTAGTAACCCCTCATCAGCAGGTACTTGGTGTGTGAGGCCTGATGGGCCTTTACTTCCACACCCTGGCGCTTAGCCCCTGAACCTTCATCCAGGTCTTCCTCCTCCTCGTCATCATCCAAGCCTCCATCTTTTCCCAAGCTGCAGAAGAGAAGACAACTGGACTTGGACTTTCTTTTCACTGAGTGGTGACAGTTGTCACAGACACCACTCACTCCAGGTGCCCCTGATCCCCCAGCATTTGTCTCTACTTGAGACAAATTTTTCTGTCACCACCCAAAGCCTCTATCTACTTCCCCATGAAGTCCCAGCTCAGCTGTGCCCCAGTAAGGCACCTGGGCTCATACTTCCTTCCTTGCAGCACTTCCCCTAACCCCCTGGAAGGTACCAACAGGTAACACACTGGACACTGCCCTGTCGATCCTAGTCACAAACAGGACAGATGCTGGCCCAGCAAGATCCAGGACATCAGACCCCTCCGCAAAGGGTCTGCACACCCACTAGATGCAAACGTCAGCATGTGTGCTGAATGAAAAAGGCCAGTCAAGTGTCTGCCGTGCAAGCATGGGGACCTGAGCATCCACATAAAAGCTGGGGTGGTAGCATGTCTGTAATCCAAGTGCTGGGGAGGCAGATCCCTAAAGCTCACTGCTCAGCCAGTCTAACTGAATTGACGGGAAATTTGAGACTGTTAAAAATGAGAAAGAGTGGGAAAGGCACTCAATTCAACCTCTGGCTTCTGCACCTGATTCACATGTGCACACTCCCAAGAGAACACGTACATATACAATGTGCACACTCCCAAGAGAACACATACATATACAATGTGCACACTCCCAAGAGAACACGTACATATACAATGTGCACACTCCCAAGAGAACACATACATATACAATGTGCACACTCCCAAGAGAACACGTACATATTCAATGTGCACACTCCCACGAGAACATGTACATAGAACACACGCTCAGACCAAATAACCCTGCCAGTACCAAAACAATGAGAATAAATGACCACTCCTAATGAACACCCCAAGAATCTGTATGTCCCAAAACCGTGACCAGAGTCACATTCATGGTTCTGCTCTGGGCTCTGACCTCTTCATGACCTCACTCTCCACCATGGAGCTGTCCACCACCACTATCTGCTCCGGGATTCTGACATCAACAGAGAGGAGGCCCAGGGAGAAGAGGGCCAGGGCTGTCACACAGTAACCTCCAGGGCTATCCAAAGAAAAGGCCACCAGATCACTTGGAGGGTCACTGCTATCCAGGTCCTTGAAGGAAAAATGATCGGGCTGGTCCAGCATGTTGGCGGCCCGGAGTCTGTCGTAGAACTGGAAGGACTCGGTGCAGACGGTGGTGGGAAATCGCCATGTGAAAAGCCTGCAGGCAAGGCAGAAAAAAAGGCCACTGAAGAGTGCTGTTAAAGCCTGTGCTGGGCCACTGTGGAAGTCACAACACTCAGAACAGTCTGCACCCTTGTGCCTGGAAGCAGTCTTACCCACTGGGATGGGAGACAGTGCTGCAGCCCAGCGCCAATGCAGTCTAAGCATTTCGTCCCCACGCACCTTGTTCATCCCAGGTGGGGCCAGTTCATCTAAGCCTGCAACACTTCTCACCAACAGCAGCTGACCCAAGGAGGAGGAACCTCCTTTTCTGACAGTTGATAGGACACATGTGTCCAATCTCACTGTCTGCAGATGTAAGCAGAGGCCAGCTCTACAACACAGGGACCCACTTGCCGACCACACCCATGCCTTTTGCTGCTTTACCCTCCCCAGAAGCAAAGGAGCCCAGTTCATCAGGGCGAGGAGCTGGGGAGGAGGAAGCCAAAAGGACTAGTGGTGGAGCCATCTAATGTCCAAATGTGGCCCCTGCTGTCTTGAGGCTGGCATGATATGCCTGAAGGAGGGCTTTCCCACCTGCAATGAGAGGCTAGTGGTGCAGCGGTTCTGAGGGCACCTCGCCTAGCCCTGAAGGGTGCAGGTGATGCAAAAGGCCCTGAGTTGAATGGGGGTGGGATAAGGGTAGTCCACTAGGCAGGTGCTTTGCTACCTGGGTTGCTTACAAAACTTGAAACTAACTTTCCCTCACTTGTTTCACGGAGCCCCCCTGCATGGGAGACAGGCAGAAAGAGAACCCGTTCCTGGATCAAGCTCTCTGCTCCTGAGGACACTCACTTGTAGTATGACTGGGACAGCTGGTAGGACATGGGCACGAAGGGCACAGCACGGTTCTTCTTGGGACCCTGGGAATGGCTGACACGGCGCCGGTTGACCAAGCTCCTCTTCTGGCACTCCATGAAGGCCTTCACCAGTACAGGTTCCCGGAACTCCCGGTAGAGACGGAAGATCTGTAATAGCACATGGCAGGGTGAGGTGCTTGGCCAGAAGGGGAGCTAACCATGGCAGCATAGAAACTGCAAGGGGCCACTCACAGGAAGGCTGGCTAGCTGACCCAAGATGTCCCAAGAGGCTCTAAGGCTCTTGGGTAGTACTGGGATTCCCTAGTGACAGCACACACTAACAGTTAAGTGACACTCCAAAGCCTTGCTGTGAGGCCTAAGTGACCAAGAGAGGAAAGTGACCTCACTGCTGACGGGCCAGGTGGTCACTGGGGTCACAAGAAGTGGTCTCCTAGAAGAAGCCATCTGAGGGTCACACACCTGATTTTTCCAGGTAGTCTGGCAGGTCTGCATGTAGACCCCAGTGGGGAAACTGCATGGGTCAGAGAGCATGAGGTTGCAATGTTTTTCACCTTTACTTCCTACAGAACTGGAGTAGAAGCTGTGGCCAGTACTGGGGCTTGGCTGTCTATGATTTCTGCTCTTGAGAACTTGCTGGGTACATCTTCAAGATACCTGCTGCTGTGTGCTGGACCACATTGACCAAGCCTGTGGGGTTCACCTGAGAGCCTAGACTGCCATAGGAAAGTATCCTTGTAGCTGTCTGGCACGCTTGCAGTATCTACCCATTCCTTCTGTCTTCTGAGAATAGGTTGCTGGGGAGCCTCTGTCATCACCGATGGCCCAAGTCCTCAGAGCTAGCTCTTGGGAGCCACAGAAGCACCTTGCCTGCTCTGGGGGCTGGGTGGTCAGGTGGTCTTTCTAAGTGTTTGGGGTACAAAGCCAGTCTTAGACGCCTTCCATCTGAGCCTACAAGTCCCTGGAGGTAGACGCAGAAGTGGGAGAGCAGCTGGGGCTGAGGAGGCAAACAGGATGCTGAAGGCTCCTAGGCCTGGACTCCCTGCTGAGCATGAGAAGGATCTCTGCTTTCTTTTTAAACAAGCATGAGCCCACAAAGAATTGCTAGGGCCGTGGCTGAGGATTTCTGCCTCACTGTACACCCTTGCTGTAGTTTAGGCTTACAGAGGGCTTCATGTCCTCCAGCTGCACAATACCCATGAGGCCAAGGGACAGGTGATACCAATAGCCAGGTTCTCACTTAGAACTGTGCAAAAGGCCAAAGTCAGTGCTGCCAGGAAACAAGTGTTTGCTGGCACTGTCAAATATGGGGTCCTAAGATTCCTGTGGGAAGCAACTGTACCAGGTGACTTAAAGCTGGAGAGCTCTAATGACACCCAGGAAGGCATGCCTACTGCTGCTCAGTGTCCAGGGCCGGGCCAGAGCTCTGAGGCAAGGTATTAAAAAGCATCTTCCCCTGCCAGGCACAGTGCTGCATCCCTTTAACCTTTGCACTTGAGAGGCAGATCTTCATGAATTCAAGGCTAATCTATCTACACCGCGAGTTCTGGGCTGGACAGGGCTACATAGGGAGATCATCTCAAAAAATGGGTCGGAGAGATGACTCATAGGTTCAGAGCATTGACCCAGGTTCAATTCCCTGCACCCAAATGCAGCTAATAACTATCTGCAAACCCAATTCCAGGGAACCAGACTCACTCTTGCGGTCTCTGTGGGCAATACATTCTATGTGGTTCAGACAGACATGCTGGCAAAACGCCCATACACAAAAATAAAAATAAGTAAATCTTAAAAAATAAACAAGAAACAACAACAACAACAAAAACTAAACATCTCTCAGCAGCCCTACCTTTTCCAGTCCTATGGCACAGGCCTTATGAGGTCATGTCTGTAGCCCCAAGCAGGACATGCACCAGCAGAGTGGGCTGTGACGGCTAGTGCCATCAACTTTACAGAATCTAGAATCTTCTGCTATACCCCCGGGCATGCCCATGAGGGATCATATTGATTACACTGAGGTAGGAAGACTGCCCACTATGGGTGGCACCATTCTGTGGCTGCGATCCATGGTGAAAAGGACCTGAGCAGCAAACTCAGCAAGCACTCATTCCTCTGGCTTTGGACTATAGATGCAATGTGCCTCAAGCTCTTGCTTCCTTGACTTCTTTTAGGGTGCTTATTAGAATACTTTATCATAGCAGTAGGAAAGACTAGACAGTGGCCCAGGGCCTCTGAGTTACAACCAACGACAGTGAGGTCCAGGTTACTGCAGCCCCACCCCTCAGTAGCCTGGGATTGGCATGCTGAGTGAATGCAGCATGCAGGAAGCCTTAGGTTTGATTACAGCAGCAATAAACACACAAGTCAGAACTCTAACAAGAATTAAAGGCACTCAAGGCCCCCGAGACCCCAAAGCTAAGAAGAGCAGAGTAAGTCTAAGGCCCTGCTGTGCTGAGGAGGCCAGCACCCACCTGGAAGGACTGGCAGGAGTTGGACTGGCTGTTAGAGAGGGACAGTGTGCTCTGGATCAGGTTCTGCAGCACCAGGAAGTGGATGTCCTCCACACTGAAACACAGCAAGTACCGAGGCTGCAGGAGGCTGCTGGCCCACAGCAGCACCCCTGAGAGGGTGAGTGCACACACAAGAAATACTTAGTTAAAGACATTTCAATCCCACAAAAGCGCTCTGAGTGCTGAAGTAGTCACACAACTAAAGTAAACAGCAGTTCCTAGGACATACTAATTGTCCATGTCTCAACAAAAACACTGTTCCCGGTTAGATGTCTGTCTATAATCCCAGAACTGCGAAGCTGCAATGGGAAAGCTGCCCCACAGAGCAACTTTCAGACCAGGGTGAGAATAGAGTAAGATACTGTCTCAACAAAACAAGTGCTTTACCTTGGTGGGAAAGAGGCAATCTAATGTGTAACCAGCTTCTAAACCAGCAGGTAAAAGTCAGCTTTTTCTTTCCCTGACTCTCAATGAAAAAAGGGATCATTGTGTACTATTTTACAGAGCTAAAATTCAGATAAATATTGCTTTGTAAGACATTTTCTGTTGGGTTGAGCTCACTGAAAGACCAGGCAAATGACACTTGAGGATAGGGCTTGGGCAGTTTCCTCTGTAAAAGCCAGACTCCATGGGCTCTATGAAAACCACTCAGTACAGAAAGGAAAGAGTACAGACAGCAGATCAAATGAACATGGCTTGTGTTCTAAAAAAAAACCAATTATTCACAAAAGCAGGTGGCAGGCTAGATTTGGCCCTAGATTCCCCATAGAGGCTGGAGCTGAGAAATGGAGCTTACCTGGTAAGTTCATCCTCCTTTCTGACCCGGTCCTTTTCATCTCCAATTGCCAACACTCGGTATCTGCAAAGGAGGCACAAGAGCTGGTGCGACAGGGTGGCCCGCATAGAGCTGGCTCATGGCGGTCATTCATTGTTGAAGGGCTGAACACACCGAACTCAGAACACACAGAAACCACACCAGGTTTCACCCTTCAAACAAGCCCACTCTTATGACCCGAGGAGCGGGAAAGCATGGGAACACATGGATAGGCAGGGACAATGGGTGTAAAACTGTGGGCTCACTGTGAGCAGAAGACAATCAAAGAGAGAAACTTGGAAAAGTACCCAAAGAAATGGTGTGTGTATGTGTACACACTGTGCATGTGCTTATTTATAGGTTGCAAGTGCACATGTATGTGCAAGTGTATGTGTATGGATGTCAGAGGTTGGCCTTGAGTATCTTCTTCAATTACTCTCTGCATTGTTTATTGAGGAAGGGTCTCTCACAGGAGCTTGCAGCTTGCTGATCAGCTAGTCTAGCTGGTCAGCCTGCTCAGGGATCCTGTCTCTGCTTCCTGTGCTATGTGCTATGATTATAGAAAGGCTGCCATGATCACCTGGCATTTTTATACTTCTGTCTGAACTCATGGAAACCAAACAGGAAGATGCTATGAGGCTGAAGACAGGAAGAAGAGGAGGTAGAAACTGATGGAAGGTTATGGTGAAGGTAAGGAATGAGTTCTAGTGATTTATTGTGCTTACAGATCATAACTAAAAACATACCACATATATTATTATGTACCTTATAAATATATTGTCATCTGTCAATAGGAAAATAAGAAAATTGGACCTGATGATGCACACCTGTAATGCGGTATCTGGGAGAATGAGGTTAGAGAGCATGAACTCAAGACCAGCCTGGCTACATATAAGACCCTGCCTCAAAAACCAAACAAACCACCAACAACAAGAGGGATTAGGAATTTGCTGTGGGGTACAGCATTTGCCTGATATGTACAGGGTCCTGAGTTTAATCTCCAGCACTATGGAAAAGAATAAATAAGTCTTATAAATAAGTGACAATCTTGAAGGCAGAAGAACAGAACATTTCCTGTCTTTTCTGTGAGTTTTATGCAATATCACGTTACGTGACATTCAAGTCAACATAATTTCATGAAACTGTTAAAACTCTAGGTTTCACCAAGCCTTTCCTTTGGCTTTTAGAAAACTAAAATAAAACCTCAATTCTGCAATGATAAATTTATTGACAGAAAAACTGCCTTTTCAGAAAATCCCCCTTTCATCATATGGGCAGGCATGGAGGTCTCTCCTATATTGCCTGGTCCACAGAACACTCCTGGCCAAAGTCAATGTTATCGGCCACATCTGCAACTCACTTTTCCTCTAAGAGTTTAGAGCTCTACTTTTACATCCATAACTGTCTTCATTTAGGATTACAAGCGGCCTCTTGTTTGAATGCACATGTGTGAGAAGATGAACAACAAGCATGGGCACAGACACTGAGACCCCATCAAGAGTGAGTATAAATCACACATCCATGCGGGAACTGTAGAGAGATGCTTTATGGCCGAATGAAACAAAACCCAGAAAACAGCTACAGCTGGGTGTGGTGACACATGCCCATAATCCTAAGGATCAAGAGGCTGAGGCAGGAGGAATGCCCAGACTTAGAGACTAGCCTGGGCTACACAAATCTGTCTCACAATACATGAGAAAAGGGCAACTGCCATGGAGGTCTGAAAGTGGACATCATATTCACTGCTGGATGAACCTTAGATTGTGGTTCCAAACAAAACAGAGTGAAGGGTGTTTCTACGGGAAGGAGTGCGTCCCCATGAGGATGGAGAGAGGGATCTACATCTGGATGTGACTGTGGAAACAGGCCTGATTTATATCCCTTCAGATTGTCCAATTCCCCCAACTACTTTCAAACTAGTACGTTCTTCCAAACAAGTATGAGTCAAAAGCATAAGCTCTGTTATGAGAGCCTCTGAGCACAGGCCCTGGCCCTGCTCAGAATTTAAGCTTTGTGACCCTGGACTGGGGACAGTGGCCAGTGCTTCCCTAGGACTGAAGCTGTGCAGGATGGATATAGTTGTTCTGACACCTGGTTGTGGCCCTAAGGCAGAGAGCACTGAGTGGACCTGGAGCCACCACCTCTTCCTTTCTTCCATCTTATAGTCTCCTAATAGTAAAAAAAGCAAAGTCAGCAAGAAGCATACACAACACAGAGTCTGGATTAGTTAGGTGAGCAGCGGGACTCAATGGAAAAAGAAACACAGGTGTCAAGGTATCTGACATCAGGTGGTCCTTGGAGGGGCAATGCAAGGCCAAGTATAGCCAGGCAGGCACTGTTCAGCTGGCTAATCTCTGCTACACACCTGCACAGTGCAAGGCTCTGCCCACTCAGGACAAGGCACCTACTTGGCAAAGAGCTCCTGCAGCGTGTCGGGGATCTCAAGATTAGGGTTCCTCAGGCCAGAGCTGAACTTTTCTTTCAGTTTCTCCACAAATTCTTTAAACTCCTTGGCACAAACCTGTAACACAAGAGCTTAGATGCCACACCTTCCCATGGAAGGGAGGCTGTGCAAACACCAAGGGCATTGTGAGCAAACTCCGTTGGCAGCCACACCCCCAAAACACCATACTTGCTGTCTTTTCCACCCCTACCCTGAGTCTACCTGCCACCTGAGTGGTGAACACTCACTGCCAGGCCAGGAATCTGGAGCCCAAGTGACACTGACAGCTCTCAGACCTGTAGCTCACCTTCCCCAGCCTGAGGAGAGATGCAAACACGACCTACACTGTTCCCACCATGCACATGGACACGCTAGCTGCCAGACACTCGTTGCTCTATTACCTCCTTCCTCTCAGCTTCGTTTCCCCTGGCTGCCCATGTAAGCTGGCTTATCCAGATCCTCCAGCACCCCCTGCTCACCTGTGGCCCGCTGCCTCATGCAGAACACTATCATAGAGAAGTCTCCACTTAGCCAGGGCAGAAGTACCTGGGCCTACACAGCTAGCTCCTTCCTGTCAGCCACCATCTGGCCCCTGACCAGAAACCAACAGAGCAGCTTTCAAAACCTCTGCCTGCAATTTCTAAAGAGTTGCTTTGTTTCCTTAACAGGCCCCAAGCTCAACCGCATTTGAAAGTACCAAGTCATACACATGGTCATCTTTAAAATGGATGCCTGGAGTCAGGGCCAGTGGGTCCTAAGCACTGACAAGCTGACTTCCATGTTTGCAGGGTCCTGAGGGCTAGCCAGTTCCTCAATGCCTATCTTCAGAGTGCACTGGGCCCTGCCACTGCATGGGACCTACCTTTGGGTCTTCGTAGTTACCCTTTCGACTCATGAAATCGCCAACGAGTGCCTTGTCCTGGTACACCTCCGCCAAGCAGACCCTGAGAGAGGGAAGATCCAGTGCTGTTCAAGTTGTACCCTCCTCCCATTCTGAATGCTGAGGGTATATTGGCTTCAGTTCTCTGAGAGCTATGATCTACCTAAGCACCAGGGACAACTAGCTTTGGGGAATGAGTACCCTGTAGTGAGCTGTACCCAATTCAAGTAAGGCTGGTCAGGCTCACATTTTCCATCCTGCTTCTATCTTCCATGTGGAGACCGAGGACAATGACATTCTCCTTCAGCCCTACCCCATCACAGGGATTTGGACAGGACTATTAGGACCAAGAGAAGTGTGTGTGTGTGTGTGTGTGTGTGTGTGTGTGTGTGTGTGTGAATTTGAAACTACTGTATACCACCATTTACTATCAGATTTCCTGGCCACAGACTGCTGTCCACCTGCCAACCTGCCCATGCCTGTGAGGGTAGTGGAACCTGGCCTGCCCAAAGGGAAGCAAAGGAGAAACAAGCACATCAGAGAAGCCCGACCAGTTAGAGCCTGCCATCTCTGCTGTCAGGGGAAGGAAAGAGCTGGGCTGAGATAGCTGTCCTTGATATTCCATCATCTTAACACAGGCCAGGAGATCTAGTACATAAGAGGACAGAACCCCAGGCCTGCTGCCTCTGAACCCCCCTTTTTCCTTTGTTCCAGGGTATGCTTGGGACAGGGAGCCCAAGCCTCAGATCTTATTCCTTGACAACTCTCTACCACTTTGACACACCTATTGACAGGTCTCCTCTTCTGAGAAGTCAGGACTAGGAGGGCATTTTTCCTTCAGAGAATTCTTTCAGGTAGGAAATAAGAACATTCTACAAATAAGCAAAAGTGGCTTTATATAAGAAAGGCCCATGGCCTGGCTGACTGCAGGTCACAATGTGCCCTGGCTGCTCTGAAACTGCAACAGTACAGGACATTCTTCTGTACCTGCCTTCCACCCTACCCAACTCTTGCACTGGTGGCATGTTGTGGGTACCTCCCAGCCTCACAGAATCCCTCTGGCCTTCTCTCCTTGGTTCCCTATGGAGAAAGCTGTGGAAGGGCCTGAGGGCCTGTAAGGAGACGGTAGATCAGCCCTGTAGTCAAGAAGATGCTTTGTGATTCCTAGGTACCTGCTGTCCCCACAAGGCCTGTGCTCCACCTGGAAGGATGTGGGGATAGCAGTTCTGCCAAGGGGATACAGTGTTCTTTGTTCAGTGATCCTGGGTCTGTCTTGCTTTCCCAAGAGTGAGCTCCATGAAGAGTTGTTAGGACTGCTCTGATCAAGCAGTCCCTGCCCTCCATGCATGGGGATACCAGGACAGGCGCATAGTGAGCCTCACTCCACCTCACACCTGGCTTTGGAAAGTCATGTCTGTTTCACCTGCAGATTCCAACACCTGGACAGTCACTGTACTCATCCCACTCCACCTGAATTACACACCCATGTCTGAACAAGAAGGAACTAGAAGTGCTGGAATAAGGGCTGGCGTGATCCAGCTGCAAATGTGGCTTACTTGTAGTTCATAAAGGCCTGGGGATTTTTGACTATGTAGCGGGCTCTTCGTCCAACCGAGTGAGATGTCTTATCCAAAGATTCTTCAAAGGTAGCATGCAAAATATCCCGCACAACCTGCCAGGTGACAAATGGTCCTTTCACCTAGTCCAAACACAGAGTGTGACAGTGAGTATCTGCAGAACCCATATATAGGACAGTTAACAAAAGGAACGGGAATGAATGTGTCTTGGGAGCCTGTTTCCCCAGGGAGGCTCAGAGTGCTTGCCTCACTGTTCACCTACATTGTACCAAGTGAGGTCTGGGGACAGAAAAACAGGACAAATCCTCAATGTAGTATGGGACTGTACTTTCTGGCATGCTCTGTAAGGGAGGCCCCAGTATCAGGTAAGGTTAAGAGGATGCTAAATGTGCTTCGGTAGAGTTTTGTTGCTTTCTTTTGGTATTGAAATAGGGTCCTCTCTGTGTAGTCAGGGCTGGTCTGGAACCCTGACTCCTAGGAAAAAGGCATGCACCACCCCTTGCTGGGTAAGTAGAGCATTAAAGACTGATACATTCTTCGCTCTCAGAGCCATTCTGTATCATTTGCCTTATATCACATCATCTTCCAATACACACACACACACACACACACACACACACACACACACACACGTATGTATCGGAAGAAACAGAATGAACTAAGATAGTAGAACATGTTAGAAAATAACAGACGGGAGAGGGCTAAAGACAGAGATTTTCCTAACAACACTAACAAGATGCCACCAAGTTCTAGAGAGGAGTAGGGGGCTACGTGATGGGGAAAGGAGGCATTTGAGAGGCAGCTGAAAAAGTTCAGATGGAAATGGGCACCTCTCCATCTTCCTTAGGGAAAAACAAGAATGGAATTTAGGAGAGGGTGCAAGAATTAGAGACAAACTGATCAGAACAGGGATGGAAAAAGTAATGCAGGCCCTAACTGGTTTCTTCTGGTTGTCATGCTGGTGACCAGGAGACAGATCAGTCCTTAAGAACTGCTCTATTTGTTGGCATCACTGCCTGCAGTGGCCTTGACCCAGCTGACATGGAGCTCATGTCCTACATGTCCTGTTGGCCTCTAAAAAGGAGCATGGTTTAGTTCATGCTTTGTTGCATACTATGCTGGCAGGAAGCACAGAGCAAGAGGTCACAAGGTGCTATGGAAATGTGAAACACAGGAGCTCTGGCTAAGCTGTAGAACCTGTCACCACTAGAAGCAAGAAAGGGTTTGCTGACTGAAAACAAGGCAAGGGAGGTACAGTGAGTGTGGGAGACAAATGTGTAGGGCTATGGCCAGGAAATGCCAAGTGGCTTTTGCCTTAGGGCACAGCTACTCCTGGGTCAGGGGTACCAAAACTACAGAGCCAAGGTGGAAATCAGGGGTTCATGGTACAAAATGCACCAAGCCACCACAGACAACACAGAAGGAATGGGCAGCAAACAAGAGCAAAATGACTTGATCTGCTCTACTGTAGCCAGACAGAAGTGCCCACACATCTGACTAAAGGCTGGGAGAATGTACAGGCTAGTTGTACAAGTACAAAGGATTCTGGGAAATGCTCTTCTGGGCAGCCACTGGGAGTGGGTAGTAAGTCCAGAGCCATAGTTCTCACAGCTTAGCAAAGGGCTGGTCCTGTGGGCTGGGGTGATGGCAGGTACCTTGGTATTGAGGACATTGCTGGCAATTCGGCAGAGCATTAGCAACCCATCCTCCTGCATGGACCAGGAGACACGCAGCCGGGTCATCATCCGGAGGGCATTCTGGTCAGCTTCATCTTGGTAGCGCAGCTTTTTGCTTTTGGCTTCCGGGTGCTCTCCTAGAACCACAAGGGGAGAGGAGGGGGACCTTGAGGCAGCTTTTCTACTAGAGGGGAAGGGCCCCAACCACACTGGTAAGAAATGACCAAGGCTACCAGCTACTAGACAATGCCCAATTCCAAACAAGCAAACCATGAAGAGCAGTTCTTTAACGCATTTCTCTTGGGCTGAATGTCATGGATTCAGGTTAGACAGTGTGAATGTGACCCTCACAGCCAGAGAAATGACAGTGGGCCCATGATCATGGAGTCCACTGGTTTTACCATCCTGAAGCAGCTAGACTGATAGAAAAATGAAGTGACCTTTTGAAGGCACAGTTATAGAGCCAATTAGGTGGCAGCAGCCTAGAGGGTTGGGGTAGGTTTTTCAGAAATTTTGAACCAGTGTCCAATATATGGTACAGTTTCTCCCATAGCCAGGATCTATGGGTCCAGGAATCAAGGAGTGGAAAGCGAGAGCTCCACTCACCATCACACTAGTGACCTACTAGGAAAATTTTAGTTCCTGCTCCTGGGACCTTAAGTCCTGGTCCCAGATTGGGGACCAAAGGGGAGTGCTCTTGCCAGGAGCCAGAACAAACTTGCCATTGAATAAGAGGCTCATACTTCTCCCCTTGCCACTCTGGGCTTCTGATGCCAACAAGATAAGAAAGGAATAACAGTGTTGGGAAGATGATCGATCCAGATTACCAAGGGGGAATTGAATTGCCTCTCCACAATGGAAGTAAAAAAGATTATGTCTGGAGCGCAGTGGCTCTCAACCTGTGGGTCCCCTTTGGCAAATCCCTATCTCCAAAAATGTTTGTATTACGATTCAAAAGAGTAGCAAAATTATAGTTAAATGAAGTAACAATGAAAATAATTTTATGGTTGGGGGTTATCCCAACATGAGGAACTGAGGTCACATTAGGAAGGTTGAGAACCCCTGCTTTAAGGCATCTATCTCTTGGTGCTACCATGTTCTGTGACTAAAGTTAATGGGAACTACAGCCTAACTTAGGCAGGATGACAGAGGGCACAGGCCCTTCAGAAATGAAGTTATGGGTCACTCCTCCAAGGAGAGAACTAAGACCTGCTGAGGTGCTGCTAAAGGCGGAGGAAATACAGAATTGGTAGTAGAAGAAAGCTTGCCCCCTCCGTCTGCTTGCTTTCATTTACCAAGTCCATTTCATCTGGCATTAGAGCCTACTTCTTTGGGATTCCAGTGTATACTGAGATGAGCTGAGACATCCAGCCTCATGGACTAAACCACAACTGGATTCTTTGGTAGACGGCCACTGCTGGACTGGCTGGACCACCCCCTGTAAGCCATCATAATAAATCCCCTTGGTGTATTCATTCTGTATATCTCTGCTCCTCATCATCTACCAGTCTATGATTGTTTCCACTGGGTTGTCAAGTCCTCTGAAGGTGCCTTATAAAGCTGTTTCCAGAACAAACATGTTCAGAGCATTAGTGAGGCAACCAATAGCTGTCTCCAAACCCTCAAATATCTGTGAGTCTGTGACCTCAGGGTGCATGCAGATTCTAACAGGGATAGCAAAGCCTATGTTCTAGGGCTGTCTTGAAGATCAAAAACAACAGTAGGAAGCATGTCCTGAGGTCAGGAGGTAAAGATGGGTCAGCAGATAAAGTGGCTTGCCATCAGGTCAACCTGTATTCTAGAACCCTAGAAGCCCTCTTGACACCCACACATTCACTGTGGCTTGCATGTGCACACATGCACACATATAGAAGCACACGTGTATACACATGTACATATACATAGGTCAATGTAAAAATATTAAAAGAACACCACCACCTCCTGCAAAGTCCACCTTGAGGCTAACCTTGACTGTCACTCAATGGAGAAGCCCCTGAAATTGAAAGCAAAGTGTGCCTCTGGGTGTATCCCACAGGCTGAGACCATGATGGAATATCAGAAAGAAGGGAGCTGCTAACACAGGCAGCATAGCATCTCTGCCTCCTGTCTGCCTGAAAGGGAGCCACTCCCTACCAACGTCCCCATCCCGCACCTCCCACCCCCGCCGCCATGAAGCTCTGTCTCATCAGCCTAGAAACAGACCCTGGCACAAACCTCTCAAACTTTGAGTCAAATAGACCCTTCCTTCCTGAAGTGGTTGGTACAGGTGTTGCCCGTGACAACAGAAACACAGCAGCACAAAGTGCCTGCTCTACAAGAGCTGGCAGCACCATCATCTATTCCCTCTGGGAAGCGCTGGGTTAGGATCTACATACACACATTAGCCACTGCATTTTCCTTCTGAGGAATATCGGTCTATATACTGGTCTTTCATGTATCTGAAACAGGCTAAGTTGAGGTCTATGTCAAGTGATGGGATGTTTATTATGAATGCCAGCAACACAAACCAATAAAGTAGGTTCTTGCTTAAGCACTCTTCTTTGAAGAATCTGCAGCCATGGTTGGTGGTAAAGCAAATGGCCTACTTAGGAAACAGTCCCCTCAGCGCTCACTTCCATTAGAAATAGAGTTCACATGAGGAATGAGACTAGAAAGTGTCAGGGAGGGATGTGCTGGTTCTAAAGGAACAGTGCAGGTTTAAGCATTTCCAAGCTTCCTCCTAGTTACATTTCAACAGGACTAAGCTTGGCCAGATGAGCAGAGGCAGACACTCAGAGGCAAACAAACAGAAGAAAGGGACTTCGTTTAGACGACAACAGTCTTGCTAGGAAAATTTTCCAGGTGAGATGAAATCAGAAGTTGCTAAACCAGAAAGCTGCTAGAGAGAAAAGCTGGCAAAGCACACAGCCAGAGAAAACCGGAGAAATGGGTTCATTCTTAGATGAGCTAGAGACACAGCAAGTCAGGATTGCAGACAGGATGAACCCAGACCCTGTGGGAATAACACTGCAATGTGCGGGACATACTATGACAAGACTCAGGTCATGGACACCCCCAGGTACCTCTTCTTCTTCGCTTGATCTTTCTGATAGGCTCCTTCTTCAGCCGTTTCCGCTTCTGGTTCTTCCCACCACGCACTTTTCGGTTCCTGCCAGCGGTAGGTTCTCGGTCCAGTTCAAACTGTTCCTCTTTGTCAGCACAGAGCTCGGCATCAGCTCTCCCCTCTGACCAGAGCGGCAAACGGCCACTGCCTAGAAATAATTGGGGGATACAACTGCTTGGGAAAGCCCCTGTAGAGGCCGCACAAGCCAGCAGAATCCATGGTGGTGCTGGCCTGAACTAGCCTCATAGTTGGGACGCTCTAGTGTGGAAGCTCAGCACACACCTCCGGACCCAAGTGGCATTGGGCGCTTAGACAGGAACGTCTGGAGTCTTCCTGTGAGCCCATTCTCGGAGGTGTTGTTCTGAAAGGTAAGCACAGCACTGGGGTGAGCTGAGAACTTCCATGGATTTCCAATCCATTCAGTTCTTGCACGAGCCCTACCCCTGGAGTAGCCATTAGACTTTCTATGCATCTCTAAAAATGAGTACTCATGCATATGACAAAGTAAGCCAGAAACTAATGGGAAAGCAAACTCTAAGCTAGGCAGATACTCATGTGTCGCCTCTTAACACTGGCTTCACAAGCTCTCAGAAGTCCTGAGTGGCAAAGGGCCAGAGTTGAGGAGATAGTGACGATGGCTCCAGGTGCTGGGATAGCGTGTCCCCAGGAGCCTACCTTTCTGGCTTTGTTGATAATGTAGCTGGTCCAGACCCAGTTGCGCTTCAGGTGTGCATAGAAGCTAGAGTCCAGCCCAGCAGCTCCTAGCCCATCTCCAGGGACTAAGCCTTCATCCACAACTTCTCGGCTCCCCCTGAGACAAGGCAAATAGAAAAAGCCCTTCCTGGTAAGTCAAGAGCCACCACATGGAGTGGGAGGACCATGTGTGACTGTGTGATTCATTTTTCCAGGACAGGACAGTAATGAGCAGGTAGAAAGAAACAGCTTGGAGTGCAAGGTTGGGAGGTTGTTAAATTTTCAGAAATCAGAAAGTTTGATTTTCATGTGAAATTGGCAGCTTCTAAATTTTGACATGGATGGGATTTCAGAAGAAGTTATGTTCAGAAACATGTCTAGGGCCAGATATTGGCCATGGCAACCAAACTTCTGCCTCTGGCTTCCAGCCTAAGTTGTTAGCCAAGGCCAGGGTCAAAAGGTGGAGGTCATGGCAGGGTCACCGTCGGGGTGGTACGCACGTGGTGTACTCCAGCATGGCACACTTGCGCTCCAGGTTGTGCTTATCCATGGCGCTTTCCTGCTCCTTCCGTAAGCTGCCTTCTGGGTCACTGCCCTGGTCAGGGCAGATCTTCTGTGCACAGGGGCAACGCACCACACCTGGACAACCAAAGCAGGGCTCAGTGACGTATTTCCTGCCAGGGGCTGATAGCCAGAGGGAGTGTGAAGAATGGATGTTTGGTCTGTGAGGTGTCCCTACCCTAAGGAGAGGGAGCCATGGTCTCAGGTGAAGCCCTTCTCACAATGGCATGCAAAGAGGTGGGGAGAGAGCAGGGAAAGTAGGTGAGAGCCACAGCAGGTTCCCTCTATGGGATCTCTACTGGCACAGTCTGTTAAGGATGGGAGGCAAATGACAACCAGGGGAAACCTCCTTCCTGTCATACAGGCACTGGCTTGACCGCACGGCCAGTGAGTGCAGCAAAGGAAGCTCAGGCAGCTTTTCTTGGCTAGAATGATTTCTAAGATACTTTTTGCTCAGCTTCACTCTGAGACTCTACACATGTATGCTGACAGTTTCAGTTTAAAAGGCAAAGCACTGAGGCTCAGGGAGACTGCACTTGGCCCACTCTTGTCATTTTTGTTAAAAATGCCATCTCTGAAAGTTAAAAAAATGGGGCCATCATGGAGGTGGTCAATAGAACAAGCAGGGTACAAGAGAGGAAATGGTAAAAACAGGGGGTTTTATTTAGGGCAGGGGAGGGGAATAAATACAGAAGGAGGGTGTTAATAAAAATTGTCTGAAAAAGTTATAAGGAATTATCTAAGAACACCTATAATACATGTAAGTCTGTACATTTACATATAGTTTAAATGCAATAATCCCTTCTGGGCTGCTAACGCTCCTTTCAAGAGCTATAGACTATCTAACAAAAATCCCAGCACCAGGTACGAGAAGCTTTGAGTTGTTGGCCAGTATTGTCCAAAAAACTTCTAAAACATTACAGGCTATCGATACTGCCCTTGGCAACCTCTCAGAGGTGGAAGGTAAGTCCCTATTGCTGAAGACACCATGTACTTTGGGTACATGTACATGGCTAGATCTGACCTGAAAGCCTGCCCCCTGAGGACTAGCTTTCATGGTACCAAGAGGCACCATACAAGCTTTCAGCTATGATGCCTATGAACCCATCAATGACTAGCATGGCACGATAACTCTAAGGGGGCAGTACTGGCACACATACTTTGGCAGTAACCAACAGCTTTCTAGTTGGACATAAGGCCTGCTCACAAAGAGGGAAATATTCTTGGTACTGGAAACCTAGCCAACCACCCAGGGCTAGAAGTCATAGATCTTGGAGGAGAACCTACAACCTCTCCTTACTGATATAATCCTGACTACACTCTAAAGAATTATCTGCACTGAGGCTCAGGGATCACTGTGGAAGAGGAAATGGAAAGACTAAGAGCCAGGAGAACAGGGAGTTTGTTGCAAGATGAAGCCTCACCAGCATGACTGCCTATAAAAGACCTGAACAAGGATGGCACCAATACCCACACTACTGGTGCACTATATGGCAGAAGGGGAGGAACTAAGGAGTGCTGAGAGCAGGAGAAAGCATTTTCCTCAGGGAAGGGTACCCAACTGGCTATCCAATAGGAAATGATCAGCCCTGAAAACATACATTCAAGTGTATCATATAACCGAGCAGGTTGTACTTATATACTTAGGAATGAATGGCACGTGCACACAACACACACACACACAAACATATATTAAACAACTAAATAAAAAGTAGCCACGTGATGTAGGTGGGTTTTCTATCTATCTGTTGCTTTCACTGGTTAATTAATAAGAAAACTGCTTGGCCTGATAGGTCAGAACATAGGTAGGCAGGGAAGACAGAACAGAATGCTGTGAGGAAGAAGGCAGTGAGGCAGACGCCATAGCTCTCCTCTCCAAGATGGATGCAGGTTAGAATCTTCCCAGTAAGCTACCACCTCGTGGTGCTACACACATTAATAGAAATGGGTTAATCAAGATGTGAGAATTCGCCAGTAAGAGGCTAGAGCTAATGGGCCAAGCAGTGTTTAAATGAATACGATTTGTGTGTTGTTATTTCCGGGGCAAAGCTAGCTGTGTGGGAGCCGGGCGGGATGAAAAGCAGGCCTGCTCGTCTCCTCACTACAGCCACGAATTTGAGAGAGAGCAAGAGGTGGGGGTGCATGATAGAGGTTTGAAGAAAGGAGGAGAAAATGATGTAACTATAATCTCAAAAAATAAAAATATACTAAAAAAAAAAAAAAGCAAAACAAATGCCCTCCCTGGGCCCAGGAAACAGTACTCTAACGTGGTGTTCAGGTGACCTGTGTGCATGCTGGCATTTGAGATACCCCTACTTCACAATGTGACAGCATCCTGTGACGCAGTGCTTCTCTACGCTACTAGGGGCAGAATTTCCCCAAATGTTTATTGAGACAATGGATGTCTGATTAATGACTGCAATAAGCCTGTGACATCTCTGCTCATCTAAGAGAGACAAAAAAAAAAAAAAAAAAAGCAACTGTCAGGCTTGAGAAACTGATGCAAATTACATACTGGTTCATAAAATTTTATATAGGTATAAACTACAGGGGAATTAGAGTGCTTTAAAAATCTACAGTGGTAAGAGCTTCCCTCACTTCTGAATCCCAAAGCATCACTGAAACATACTGCAGTAAGATCTGTCTGGACTCCTTAAAGCTCCCGAGAGCAATGACAGACACACTACAGTGTGGGCATTCAGTAACTCTCTAGGTGTAATCCCTCTCTAGAGTTTCCCTCATGTGGAGAGAGAGCTCTGATGGTGTCTGTGGGGCTTTGCAGTGGGAGCTGTTCTCGCCCATGTACACTGACAGGATGTCCGCTCCAGAATGGCACTTTGCAATACTCTGGAGATGTGCTAAGGACATCATAGGGGGAAACAGGATGGGGACAAAATGCTAAACAGGCTTTCTGGGAAAGGACACTTAAGCAGCAATGACCGTCATAGAAGACAGACATTCAGGGATAAGATTGCTGAGCCCGGCACAGTCAACCCACACACTAGTCTCCCACTTGGTCATTAGTACACAGGCTCCCTTTCTTATCTTCTTTCTTTCATTCCCAACCCTCTCAGTCCATTCTCCAAATGGCAGTGGGATGCGCTTCGATCACAACATGTGTAAGCATTCCATAGTTCCTTTCTGCTTTTCAAATGATCCTGCACTTCCTACAGAGCCCACAAGTCTGCTCCCAACCCTCCTTCCACTCTCAGCTGCCATGCTCCTCCATCGCCTCCCTAACACACTCAAGGCCTTGGCTCAGGCCACTTCCCTGCCTTGTGTCTTCTCCAGTCCCAGTGGCCTCGGCCTCCAGCGCTCAGCTCAGCAGTGGTCTCCTGAGGTGAGCCTCAGCCCTGTTACCACGATCTGCAGTCTACATCTTAACACACTCTGGGTCTCTCTTCAACTCCTCCCTCCCTAGAACACAAGCGCCAAGAGAACAGAAGTGACGACCTGGGTGATGCTGGATAAATACTGGCTGGTACAGATCATACGCTTGGGTGGGGCTGGAGCCCCAGGGACACCCCAGTTTAAGGGAGTGGTTTAAATGACAATGAACTCCATGACCCCTAGACTCTCTTCTGGCTCTGTATCCTTGACCACACCAAAGGGAAAAGAAGCAGGGGCCCAGCAAGCCAGGGTACCTAGTGGGGTATTGAGGCAGATACACTGCAGATCAAACCAATAGCTTTCCACATCCTGCATGGAGTCCAAGACGTAGAGACGCCTCTCAAAGGGCCGGCTGCTGTGGGCCAGGTTGTAATGTGGATCACAGATGGTGGTGTCCACAATGACTGCATTCTTCTTCAGGAAAACGAAGACCTGCAGAAGACGCCCATCAGGAGAGGAGACACACAAGCATCGGCACCATGATGCTTGGGGTTGGGTTGACATTCAGGCCCGCCTCACTGGGCGGACGGCACTACCTGGTCTTTATCCTGGAACTTCTCTGTGGGTCCAAACTGTAGCAGCCCCATGTAGCACAGTCGCTGCAGGTTCTCCACCACCGAGAAAACGTACCGCCTAGAACAGAGGGCAGCTGTTCCTCCACCACACAGTCCACATAGCTCTGAGGCCAGGAAAGGGGATGAGCTGTTCCTCTTTCTTACCTAGTCCCCTAGAGCACTGAGGCCCACAGTCACCGTGGGGCTTGATTTGGAAAGTAGATACAAGGAAACAAACCAAAACACTCTAGTAGCTGTAATTCTTTAGCAGCAAATTTTACTTTCTAAATCAAGTAATAAACATACAAGCTCATGTCTTTGGTGACTAAACTACTAAGAACCTTGAGGCTGTGCAGCCTGGCAGGCAATACCTTTCACTTTTCCCAGGTCTGAGCGAGCACTTGGGAGCCTACCTACTGGGATTTACTCTTACCTCTTATACAGGAGCTGCTGCCGGATGTGCCTGGGGAGGAAGCGGATCAGTGTGTGCTTCTTCACAGGGTCATTTAGAAAATCCTCCAGGTTGTCCACCTGCAGAGATCACCTGTAGGTTCAGCTCAGCCACAGGGCTCACAAGCACCTAACACTATGACCTCCCCATGTCTGCTTTGAGTTTCTGTATCTACCCTCCCAGCTCACCCAGCACACAGCAGAGGGCAACAACACATACCAGGCCTATAAGAAGGCACACAGCTGCTAAAACCCTTCCTGGAAGCAAAAGGAGCACACTCTCACCAGGGAAGGATGACTGCTAATCCCCTAAGGTCAGTGATTTTGCCTGAGGAGAAGTTTCTGGAAGTATCCACTCACACACCCACTAAAAGTGTCCAACAACATTTCATCTGCCAAAGCAAGAATTGGAACTTCAATGTCCCCAGGTAGAAAATATACTGCTAAATTGTGTCAATGGAGAGGACACACGAGTGTAATCACAATTCAGTTAAGGACACACACATGCACATACACACTCACACGAAGACTAGAAGAAAATACACCAACAAAATGAACAGTGAATGACTCTGAGTAATAAGGTTTTGGGTAATTTCTATTTGCTCCTGTTTTGACATTTACCAAGCTTCCAAAAAGTGTTTTACCGTTGCAGCAGATCTATTTATCTTCTTACCTAGTAAATGATACACACACCTCAAGTACACACTACCCATCCACCCAGCCGATTCTCTTATCAATTCTAATCTAATCTGTGAGGAATAACAAACATCTGAAATGTCTTCCCTTGACTGACCATCTTGCAGCCCACCCACTACCCAGTCATCCATCACCTGGGAAAGCTCTGAGTATTTTCCCTCCATCATGTGAGTATAGGCTTCTAGCCCCGCTACCCCACATATGACCTGGCCCAGAGTCACAGGTACCTTGTAGCTCACTTGAACAATTTGGACAAAGATGGAGAGAGGCAGGCAGAGAAGAATGTCACTGACAAGAGCCCAGCCAAAGCCGAAGTCCCTGTGGATCGGGATGGGAGGGACGTAGCGCATCCACGAGATTTCATCCACGTACACTAGGAAAAGCTAAGAGTCACTCCAAGCAGACGGTATGCTCAGGAAAAAACTGTCTTTCCCTGCCTTCCCCCATTACAGGTCTGTGGTTTGCACTTAGTTCTGCTCCCCTTACACCCCCACGCCCAGATGCAGGCAAGTGGCTCTTACCTATCTCTGTGGAGAGTTCCATTTCTGCCTCCCAGGAGCTGCTTTCCGTGTTGTCTCTGGCTTCAGAGGTGTCCCAGTCATTTCCAGAGGAGGTCTGAGCCCCTGATCTGCTGGGCTCCTGCTTCCCTGTTTTCCTCTCACTGTGGTAAGTAGGCTGCTCCCCAGTGTGGCCAGCAGGATGACCGTAGACCAAGTACCAGAGGAACAGATGCATCACCCGAAGGCGGGGCATCTTGGGAAGGAACCCTATGGAGCGCCCGAGTCCAGGAACTGTGGGGAGAAAGGTGTGGGCCGTGCTTGAGCAACCCCAGACTGTGTCAGGTCCAGTTCATTCCACAGCTAAGCAAGGTCTAGGTGCCAGGGAGGTGATTTATCTACCACTGTGCAGAACAAAGGTGGCAAAGCTGCTCTTTACCTATGACAGGTTTATAATTTTTGAGTGGGGTTATGCCCATTTTCTCGTCCGTCTTTTTCACCCGTCCGCTTTCTGACTTTAAGGATGTGTTCGGGTCAGAGTCTCCTGATCCACTTGGGACCTCTGGCTCTTGGCTTTCCTCTTCTGCCTCCTCTTGGGGTGCTGGAGTCTGTGGAACTTTAACCCTGCAGGCCAAATGCAGGGTGCAGAAATACATTGGAAACAAAGGCAAGGCTTATCTGCCAGGCCTGGGGTTTCAGAGTACTCAACTGATCATGGGCCCAAGCAGACGACACAAGTAAACAGTGTCTAAAACATGAAGCGACAATGTGGAGGAACCTTCAGAGGCTACTTGCCACCAAGAAGGGAAATAAGTCCAGTGTGTTAGGTGTCAGACACCTGCAACCAGGAACATAGAGAACTAGTGGCAAATGGTTCAGATACTGAGACCAACCACTGGGGTTCTACCTCCAGGGTGGCCCTCTGTCCACCAGGAACCTAGCCACCTTAAAACTTGCTCCCTCACTGCTAAGTATTCAGCCTCTTAGACTAAGATGAGTGAGACATTGGGAAAACAAATACAGTGATTTATGCCACGATGAGACTGAGATTCCTACACAGAAGCATCAATAAAAATGCTCTAACTAGTTACATTTACCAGATGGATAAGCATTAGAGCAGGTTGTGTAGCTCAGGAGGGAAAGTGTTGGCCTAGCATATGCAAGGCCCTGGTCCCATCTCCATCCAAAGAAAAAAAGAATGTAAGTTAGAATAAAGAATACTAGAAGTTCAGAATTGGATCACCATGTAGAGTAGGTGAGCACAAGTCACAGCTGCTAGCCAATAAACCCAGGATCTCATTCAGGTGCA
The DNA here is from genome assembly GCF_014885135.2 of Alexandromys fortis. Classification (NCBI taxonomy): domain Eukaryota; kingdom Metazoa; phylum Chordata; class Mammalia; order Rodentia; family Cricetidae; genus Alexandromys; species Alexandromys fortis. Next base: position 15,910 of record NW_026067926.1, on the reverse strand, counting down.
CACAAAGCCTTCAGAAGGCTGCTCCACTGGTTGCAGGCTAGAACACAGACCTGGGCAGGGTAATTGTGAGTTCTTCCACTTGCCTATTTGCTGTGCTAGAGTTGGAGATCCGGAAGCGAACCTGCTCAATAGCACTTCTTACAAGAGGGTCATTCTGGTCCATGGATGGGTGCACGACCAGATCCACCTGTGGGGGAGAGGTTGGAGTGTCCCAGAGGGCAGGGCAGGTTTGAACTGGTTCCACAGCAAGATTTCCACACACCCACAGTTCAGAGAGGTGGAATACATGGCAGACAGTTTACGGTTTCAGCTGCAAGAATCACAACTCCTTTGTGGACTATGGTGCCAAGTCTTGGATCTTAAGCCATTGGTCCTGCACTTTCCCTGGCCAGGCTGCCACATCTCACCAGCTCTTCTGATAGTGGGGCAGCTCCCACACCTACTCTACTGAGATCCCTGACAGGACATCAACCTGGAAAAGCAAGTGGGGCATAAGAGCAGTCTCTCTGGCTGTGTGTTGCTAGTACCCTGGCAGGGCACCTCTGAACAACTGGCAGAGGACAGAGGGATGCTTTGTCGTTACTTCCCCAGACAGAATGGTGACAGTGGTTGCTATTTCTCTGATAAAATCTGGGAGTGTAGGAGTCAGGACACTAACTTTAGCACTGGCAGAGTGGCACAGGCAGGGGGAACAAGACAGGGCATGAGTATGAAACATGATGGACTGGGTGCCCCAGGAGTAGCTTTCTGTGCTGTCATTGCAGAGTGAAGGGCAGCAGCCCCACCCCCACAGTCCCAGCTCACCATTCTTGCTGGTAAAAAAGAAATCCCATGTCCATCCACTTCTACACTGCATCCTGTACTGCTGACTTCTTTGCAAACGACAGCCAGTTAGGCAGATTCTCAGAGAAATGAAAAGTACTTAGAGGTGGCAGCTCCCATTGCCCACTGTCCCAGAGCAGCAGCAAATTCTTCAACAGCCTCAGGGTTAGGGCAAGATGCAGGTATAGGGAAATGGGCTCCAGGCAATCACTGGAAGACAGCTACTGGAAGCCTGTGCCAACTCCTATCAGGAATCAAGTCTCAGTGGTAAACTTCAAACCCAGTTCAAAAGCATACAGCTCTTGACGCACTGCACTGCAGCTGGAGGCTCCATTTCTGTGGTTATGTGACCCTAAACATCGACCTGACATCCTCATCCCCTCCCCCAGGCTGGGTCATTACTAGCCTTCTAGATTAGCACTGGAGAAGTCAATCCTGAGGCCAGATATCTTCTCAGGCCCAAACTAGGGGAGGACTTGTTATCCTCGACAGTGACATCAAGGCAGTCCAACAGAGTAGCTTCTGAAAAACCTGTTGAAGTCATGGGAGTCCCTGCTGATAGGGCCTTAATATGTCCTTCAGTAAGACGGATTGGCACATGACTGACTGCCCCTTAAGTGGATTCATAGCAGGCAGCTGTGGAGGAAGGAGCTAGGTCAAGGGGACCTGATGGCTTTATTTTGAAGTGACTTCAGCAGATATAAAAGCCCATGAGTTCTGTCTCCAGGCAACAGCAAACTATTTCTTAAGTCAGTTTTTGGTATTACTTTGTATATCAGAAGAAACAAAAATGTATGTAAAAGCAGAAATGACCTTGCCTACTTATGAGAGAAACAAAGTATCAAAGCAGGGCTCCCTTACAGCTGAGATGGAAAAATCCAGTCAGGAATTAAGGGGCTGTAAAGCCCCACTGCTTTCAGCCCTAATGTCCAGCTGTGCCATCCCATTTACTCTGACCCTGAAAAATTGATGCTGTAAAATGTGTGCAAAGTTGCTGAGCTACAGTTACTATGGGAACAGCTCCCATCACAGTACCACAGAAACAGACACATCCTACAGACTGGCCACCACCCTTCCACTGTTTCTGTGGAGAAGGTTCGTGCATTCCTAACACTGCCCTACTTAACTGCACCAGGCCTGCTTCCCTCCTCTTCCTCCAGGCTGGCCAATTCACTGCTCTAAGGCTCAGGTGGCTGCTCCCAGCTGCCACGGAATGTTGGCAGGATCCCTGCCCTCCACATTAAGAGGCAGAATTTGATGTCCCAATCACTACAGCAAAGGATCAACAATGACAAGGGATACTAGGTCAGAAAGTTTTCCATAGCAGGAGGTTGGCTCTGTGGGCATCAGGAGAAGTCCAAGAGATTACCTTCTTCTTGATGCCATCTTGAATGACCGTTGTCCGATACAATCTCAAGAGACCCTCCTCAGACAGGTTCCGCACCAAGCGGATAATGGATTTCTTACAGCACTTGGTGGAGACACCCTCTTGCTTCTCCTGGTCCATGATCATCTTCTGAATCCTGGATATCAGAGAAGGTCACATTCCCATTTCAACATGCAGAGACACAGAGAAGTCACAACAGGTCTGTTGGGAACCAGGAAAACTCTGTGGGAGCTCTTCACATGCTACATAGGGGAGCCTCTTAGAACATGAAATTCCATCTTTTTAGAGTAAACAAACTAGCTGAAGTCAGGTCACTACCCACAGCAGCTCCACAGCACCAGAGATCACATGATCTGACCATGAAAAGGAACAAGGGAAGGGAAAGAGTACTAGAATGAAAATTGTCTTTGCCAAGGCGGCATGCTTACTGAACACTAGCTAGACAAAGCTCTAGTCTCCCACCGTTCGTTTGGTCTGAAGCTCTTTTTCACTCTTCTACTGATCTCTCTCAATCTTCTGATTCACTGTGACATTTCTAGATACTAATCACAGTAGAGCAAGGCCAATATGGACATCAGGACGCCCAGATAAACTTTCTCAGGGCACAGAAGGGATCAAGGTGAAGATCTAGCTTATGAGGTCCCTGTCCCCAGTCAGCCAGAGACAGAGTAAAAAGACCCCACATCTGTGACCCTGAAAATGCTGACCCCCCAGAGTGGTGGCTTCTGGAGCTGCAAAGGGCAGCCCTTCTTTCCTTAGCACACAGCCCCACCTGTGCCTCCTGCTATGCCGCTACCTGCAGGTTTCTGTTTCCCTTGAATGAGACGCGTCTCTACAACTCATGGGTTCAAAGACTTGGACCCAGAAGGTAGTGATACTGGGAGGTTCTGTAAACTTTGTAAGATGAGGCCTGGCTGGAAGCAGGTTACTGGAGATAGACCTTGACCTCTCTCTGCTTCTTGGCTGTCAGGAGGTGTCTCTCTTGGCTACAAATTCCTGCCACTACACACATGGAGCCAAGAGAGCAGAGAACCCCTGAGCCAAAATAAATCTTCCTTCAAGTTATTCTCACGTACCTGTCATGGTCACACAACAGTAACTCACTCAGGTATGGAGAGAAGTCAGTGCAGGCTCCGTGGTGTCTAGTATTTTAATTCTCAAGGTCTACCTTCCCCAACAGTAGGAACAAAATCTATACCCTATTGACCACAATGGGACACCATAAAATGCACACGGTGAAGCAGCAGCTCCGAGGCCTTTTAGTCCCTTCTCTGGCTGGTAAAGAGGGCAGTGACAGAGACACTGGCACACTTACGTGAACAGGCTCTCAATCAGGCGGAGGTTGGTGACCGCTTCTATGATCAGATTCCTGCGCTTCAGCAGTCGGTATGTTTTGTGAGGCTTGTCCTGGCCTGGGCCATGCCGCCCGCCTTTCTGAGAGCCACCACTCTCCTACATAACGAAAACCCAAGACCAGGGGTCAGAAAGGATAGGACCAGATAGACACCACACCTGAGGAACACACTCCCCTTTCAAAAGTCAGGTCCTGTTATTCAAGAAGAATTCACCTGGCCAGCTCCCTGCACAAGACCCCACCACCTTCTCAGAGGTACCTGCCAGTAGATGATCAGCTAGTTTGGGATCAGCTAGTTTCAGAGCAGGGGTTGGGCATCACCTACTGCGACTCCTCCAAAAGCAGACAGTAGCTCCATGTCTACCTGGCTTCTCCCCAGTGGGCGGGAAGAGCCCAGCACCTTGCCGAGGCTACTGTCAGGCCATGGAAAACTCAACAGCAACTTCATAACTTCTCATGTCCCCAAGGAGGAAACCAGGGCTCGAGAGGCCAGGACCTGCCCAGGGTCATAGAGGATGAATGTGCACACGCAAGGGCACTGGGACAGGCTTCTGACTCGAACACCAGCAAGTTTCTGGAGGCTGAGGCAGAGCAGGCTGGGAGTTCAGACTAGGCTTCCTGGGGGAAAGATGGAAGGAGGGGACAGGAGCCTGTGCTTTTCCCTCATTCCTGACCAAGGCCCAATTCACTGATTTTGTTTTTCTCTTTCAGGTTTATTTATGTGTATATATATGTATCTGTCATATAGGGACAGATGTTCAAAGAGGCCAAAAGAAGGGGTAGAATCCCCTGGAGCTAGAACTACATGCAGTTGTCAGCTACCTAGAGTATGTGCTGAGAACCGAACCCAGGTCTTCTGTAAGTGCACCAAGTACTTTTAAGTGCTGAGTCATCTTTTCACCCACAACTTCCCTCAATTTTTTAGAAGATTGTATTAATTTTTATGTCTGAGTGTTTGTAAGTCCTGCATGTCTGTGTATCGCGTGTATGCAGTACCAGAGGAGGCCGGAAAAAGGCCTTAGATCCCAAGACTGGAGTCACAAATGGTTGGTTGTAAGCTGCCACAGAGTGCTAGGATTCAAATCCAAGTTCTCTGCCAAAAGCAGCCTGTACTCTTAATTACTGAGTCCTTTCTCCATCCCCTCCTCTCCTTTCATTCTTAAGGTCTCTCTATCTACAACATGTGGTAAAGCCAGAATATGAACCCTGAATGGAAAAAGAATACCTGTTGATATCATGTGGCAGTCACGGGGCATGTTTACCTGGGTGGCTACGGCTTGGTGTAGTACTTTCAGGAATGGGAATGTATCCCAGGAAGCTACAAGTTGGTGCTGGGATGACAATATAAGAATGGCTGGGTCTAGCCTGCTCCCTTGCCCACCATAGGTGCTCCAGGTCAGGCAGGGTTCTCTCACACTAGGGAAGGAAGTTTCGAGGATTTTAGAACAGTCCATCATGATCAGAGGAACATTTTGGAGGAAACCACCCCAAGTAACTGGAGGCTGAAGAAGCAGAGCTGTGTTCTGCCAAATAAGAGTGCCATGGCTATAAAACGAAGTGGTTTTATCAGAAGGAGCGGTGCTAGGACAGAGAATAGCAACTATGCCCTGGAGGAGGGCCTGCTCTACCAGGAGTAGAGGACCTAAAGAAGACCTCAGGAGGCATCGAGAAACAGTCAAGTGTGGAAAGAGTGTAGACTCCAATCACCGAGTGCCTGACAATTCCGCGCAGGGCGTGACCAAAGCCCAGACTGCTCTTCCAGCACAGAACGGAAGCAGGAGCAGTGCCCGTGCTTCACTCCCGCAGCAGGCCAGTATCCATCCCACGGCACTGCCTTTCACCCTCACAGATTAGACTTCACATGTCCTCTCTGGGGCTGTGAAACCGGAATCAAACAGCATCAAGAACCACCTGGCCACAGGTCTGGTCCACATCAGTCACCAGATCCTTCTGCCATAAGCCCCATGCTCATTACTGACCTTGGGATTATCGAGCCGGACCTCCTCAATCACAGCAATATCGCCACTGTGATTATCCATGTTGTTAGGGTCGAAAGATGTATTGAGCTCAGAGGAACTGCTGGTGTTCAGGCCATTCCTAGCACGTGAGCTTCGGCGGGCTCTTTCCTCACCAGTGCCCAGTGCCTTTGGCTTCTTCAGTGGGTGCAGGTTTAGGACTTTCCACCCACCTACAATGAGAATGGGCACAGCTGGTCAGGGGAAAACAAAGAAAAGGGCTTCTCTGCTTAGCAGTCAGAGCAGGCTAGCCTGGGGCCTCCTCAGGCTCACTCTGCAGCCTTGGGGTGCAAAGCTGAACATGAAATTCACAAGTCTATCAACTGTCTACCTTCCATACATGTTTTAAAGCAGGATTTCAAGTCATCCAAGGTCACGTACACCTGAAATCCCAGCACTCAGGAGGCTGAGGTGGGAAGGGTGAGTTCTAAGTGGGTTACATAGTGAAGTTCAGTCTCAAACAAGAAAACAAAATACACTGGGTTATAATAGCTCAATTGGGAGGCCATCTGAACACCCCTGCCTCCATAGTAGTGTTCTATAAACTAAACCCTAAGTGGTTCTTGAAAGGACTGAGGGAAGGAATGACGCTCACAGAACTCTATCTCTTTAATAGTAAAACCATGCTGTAAAGAAGACTACCTTACAAGTAACCAGGGCAGGGCACACTCACACGACTCCTCTCCACACCTGTGACAACGGTGCGAAAAGGACACTTCTAGGCCCCAAATGAGGGTAGGACCTAGGGGATTCCAGGCTGGCTGGGCTGAACAACTGCTTCTTGGTGATGCCCAGCAGTGCCAGGGTGCTTGGCCCTGCTGCCCCCATATGCTTCAAGCAGTCCTTACCCTTAGCTGGAGTGGAGTGATGAGGCTGAGAGCCAGCAACCCCTGAGGCTCTTGAACGCCCCCGGGACCCTCGGCCCTTACGCTTGCCACTGCAGCTGCTCTCCTCCTCACTTTCGGAGTCAGAGAGGAAGGCCTCTTCACCCTCAGGCATGAGGGACTCATCTTGCACTGAGGCTAGGCTCACAGTGGTCAGTAGTTCTCCTCGGGCCTTTTCACGTGCATACTGCCTGCTCAGATCACTCTCCTCTGCAAACACGCAGGAAATGTACTTGGTGGTTCGCTGCCGGCCTTCATCTTCCATGAATCCCTAGGGTAATCACACGGTGAGCGCATGGGGAGGGGGGTGTTAATGCTGACAGGTATGCACGTGGTCCCAGTCTCAGAGTGCCTTCCTGTCAGAGCCTGCATTATCCAGACAGTGTTTGCTCTCCGAAGCTAGAAGCCCTTTGTTGATAAGGCCTTGACTTGGTCTTCCATGCACTTCTGTGCCTGACACTGGACCTGGCTCATACACCCAGTTAGGATTTGGCTTGTGCAGATTATGCAGAACCCAGGGTCCTACACACTGCAGACACCCACAACCTTGGAGACCTGTAGTCTGGTTCATCGCCAATCCACGATCATCTTGCCTTCTAAAATAGGAAAGGAGCTTGTCCCACGGGCTATAGTGAGAAAGTACAGACTTTTTATGTACCCTTCATGTGCCACAGATAGTGCCAAGGTCCCAGTTATACTTACCTAACTAATAAAGCCCTGCCTTATGAAAAAATGCCCACAGTAGCCCACCAGAGGGTCTGGATAAGTATCGCCTCCTCTCTACCTCCCACCTATCCTGACCATTTTCTGTCTTCCTTTGGGCTCAGGATGTGACAGTTTATTCTACCAACGTATTTCTGTCATGAGGTGCTTGCTGTCTCATTACAGGTTCTCAGGCAATGAGAACCACTTGATTTTGGACTAGACTATCCAGAACACACCAAACAACCCTTCTCTTTGTAATTAACTGCCTTAGTTGTCAGGAAGCCAACTATCAGCAGCTTTGAATCACAAAAGGGAACACTAGGCCTACAGTTAGCTGCTCTGATGTTCTGAGGTGCCAGGCAAGTCACACCAGTGGGAGGACACTAGCTAGCTCCAGCTGACCATCCTCATCCAGGAAGGGGCTGCAAGGGCAGTTGCTGTACGTCACTCTCCAGCGCTTCAGATTTAAGAAGCAGAACCAGACAGGCACTGAGTGAGGGGGAGGCCTAGTGGCCTCATATAGGTTCTGCCTCATGGACACAGTAAGGCCTCTGCTTCTCTGATGTTTAATTCTACTGGCACTGTAGGGATGACAGGGCATTACCTTGACAACCTTGAACCTCTGAAGGAGCCGACACAGCATTCTCGCTTCCAGCTTTCCCACGTTCATAGCAACTCGGATCTCAGCTTGGGAAATTCCTTTCGTGCCTCTGCGCTCAACTGTGAATAATACCACGCTTGAAACCCACCACTGCAAGGGGTAGCTGCTCACAGCTACTTCCCTGCTCCCTTGCTAAGCACAGAGGTGGAACTGCCAGACACAGAAAGCACTTCCCCTCCCCGGCAAGGACTGCCCTGCTGCCAGGCTGAAGAGCAATACCTGACCCCAAGAACACCAGCAGCTCCTTTTGGGTGTCTGCTCTCTGGCTCCCCATGCTAACACTGAAGGGAAAGTGAGTAGTGGCTCTACTCAAATCGAGGTGGACCTATAAAGTCTCTAACTTACCTCCATCACTTTGAAGAAGCAGCAGTAGGAAATTAGCCTTCCCTTATAAATGAACTTACTTAGATAATGAACTTACCCCTTTCAAAAAGCATCAAAATAACTTTAAGGTAATTTTTTTTTTTTTTTTTTTTTTTTTTGGCTAGACTGCCTCGGCTCCCAGGCACATGTCCCCATGTCCAGCTCCTGACAACTTTCTCTGAGAGTGCATCACCTATGTTCCTGTTGCTTCTTTTTTCCCAGCCAGGCCAGGAGGGGGGGGGGGATGATGGCAGCAGCTCCACAGCAGAGAACAGGCGACGTTGCTGCCTGGTTTTGGCACTGTGTAGTCTGCAGTTCCTACCCTGAAGCCCACACCTATATTACTCAATATCAGCACACCTGCCTTTCACAGGCCCTTTCTAAATGGTATTGGACACTCCAGGGAGGAACCTGGCTGGAAGCTGCTACATGACCTGTAGGCAGATGATGGCAAAGCTCTTTGTTCAGAAAACACTGGCCTTTCTTTTTCAATGCATCCACACACTTGAAGCTGCCAGGCAAAAATCATCAGAATGCAGGCTTTCTACATCAGTCACACACAAAGACGACTATTAGAATGAGAGAGGTGGCAAAGATGTTTCCCTCTACACAGTAGGCCATACGTGGGGACAAGAAGTCTATAGATAGCTGTTTTCAGATTGTGTTATGAGGAAGCAATCTGAGCCACCATGAGAACTGTCAATCAACCAGCCTTCATAAAGTCTGAGAGATTAGCCGGCATGACCTGCTGGTAGGATCTAAGACGGAACCAATTCAGAAGGCAATCGTGGCTCCGGAGCCTCTGTATAACAGAACAGCACAGAGGCTGAGTTCTGCCACCTCCGCAGAACTGCTAGGCTCACTTCCTCCCTGTAGCACTAGGGTAGAGGCGTAGACTTTGCAATAAGATTGTGTTCTCCACTGGGCTGTTCCAGAAACAACATGTGGTGCCCATTTCATGTGTCTGCTTACCCTCTGCTTTTCTTCCTTCACGCAGGAGCACAGGCCCCCACCATAAAACAGCGCCTAATCTGAACTCACCAGTCTGAGCTATAAGTCTTGTCTTTAAAAATTGCCAAGAGCAGAAAACAGACTAAGACAAACAGCTAGCTAAGCTTCTTGAGTGTTCCTGTGGGGGGCACTATTGTAGGTAATCTATGCCTCTCCCTTTTATCCTGAGAATGTGCTCACACAGGGTTTTTTTGTTTTGTTTTGTTTTTCTTTTTGGTTTTTCGAGACAGGGTTTCTCTGTGGCTTTGGAGCCTGTCCTGGAACTAGCTCTGTAGACCAGGCTGGTCTTGAACTCACAGAGATCCGCCTGCCTCTGCCTCCCGAGTGCTGGGATTAAAGGCGTGCGCCACCATCGCCCGGCTCTCACACAGGTTTTATCCCATGTGATGGTTAACTTAAGTTGGTTTAATGGTCAGGCACCATTCTTGGAACAGGCTCATGAGGATATTTATTTCTGGAGGAAAGCGGCCTGAGAACAGTTAAAGGGTGACGTGGGAAGATATGCCCAAATATGGATGGCATCACATCATCAATCGGGAGCCCAGTGAGAACAAAAAAAACGGGGGGGAGGGCAGGGGGAATGACACCTCACATTTTCTCTCTCCACTTCCTTCCTACCTTCTTCTCTTGCTCTGGATCATGAAACCTATAGGTTCTCTAGGAGTTTCCCTGGGTCTTACACTTGTGCCAGCTATGGGAGGCCATAAGTCTATGTCATGTGAAAAAAAAAAAAAGCTAATAAATCCCCTCATAGACATATTAGAACTCTAGAGAACTCTATTGTTCTAACACACCTTGTTTTACAGATGGGGAAGCAAGGCTCAAAGACCTAGTTAAAGCCATGTATCAAGATAGCAGCAAGGCTCCACCCTGAACCTCACCCAAAGTTAAAGCTTGGAGAGAAGCTTCCTAGGCTTTATGCACTGGAGCACATTTCCCACTCCAGTGCTCACTCAATGGCAAGTGTGGGTGAAAAAGACTCACTGAGCTCGTAGGTCTGCGTGAGCATGTCCCGCTCAAACACGATGTCCACAGGAGGCACACCCTTAGAGATGACCTCCTCATCGTCGTCGTCATCATGGTCATCCTCCATCTTCCGCTTGAACTCCTTCAGTAGCTTAAGGCACCGAACCATGACATCAGTCCCTAGGAACAGGGCACACATGAGCAGATGGCAGGCATAGGGCCTCATGGAGAGCAGTGTATGGCATCCTGAAAGGTCTTAGCTGAACTGGTATCACAGCTAGCTCCTTCCCTACGTGGGATGTTTGCAAAGTCTAAAACTATACATCTTGGGGCTGGAAAGATAGATTGGTGGTTAAGAGCACTTGCTGTTACAGAGGACCAGTTTCAGTTACTGGCTGAACGTTATTGGATCTATTTCCAGCTGTAGGGGATCCAATAATCTTTTAGCCTCCAGGGCATCCACACACTTGTGGCACATGCCCACACATACACTGATAAAAGTAAAAGTTAATATAAATAAAATGAATATAAATTTAGGAAGAAAAACCAAAAATACCTGCAACTCTTAGGAACAAGACTTGTGTCTTGTGATTTTTAGATCAGGAAGAAATATATGTGTAAGAGGAGTAGGGAGGAGCCCTGCCAGTTTGCCAGAGTAGCTCGAGGACATGTCCTATCCCTTTGAACAGTCTTCCAGGACCCACACTTGGGAGCTGCTGAAGAAATGAAGAACAATTTTTCCTTTAAAGCCAATAAGAGGCCCTTCTGGGACTCTGAAGGTGGAAACTTAGTTTACAAAAATAACTCAAAAAGAAGCCAGGGCAAACCCGACTAACAGGTCTGAGCTAGCACCCTGTAAGATATTAGCTTTAGTGATAAATATAGACAAGGTGGGGCCCAGTTGCAACAAAACCATGCTCTGGGCTCTGAGGGAAATTTCCATCTATATTCAGTTAGCTAACTGCAACCTTGCATACCAGGAGAAAAACCAACACCATGTCCAACAGAAAAGACAACAGAGGGAAACTATGAAGATGCCTGGTACAGACACATGCCAACTCACTGATACTACTGACTCCAGGAGTCATCTCACAGATAAGGGAACTGAAACAAAGGGTTGGATCACCAGCCCAAGCTCCCAGTGGCTTGTCAACAACAGAAGCAAGTCACTCTGTCAGATTTCTTCAAGTAAAAGGAGAGTTAAGGGTGAGCAGGGCAAATACCATGTGAGTTCAGAGTGTGACACTCACCCCAGAGAATGAACTCTGGGAAATTTATCACTAAGCCCTAGGACAACTGGAAGAGGTGACAGCCTTAGTGACCACAAAGAAGCCTGCCCAGAGTCCAGAAGCCAGAGGGAATGAGGGTGGTGGGTGATGAGAACCTGACTGGTGTAAGCCACCTCTGCCAGTCTACCTCTTTGACTAAGCGGTATGTTCTCTCTGTGCCTCAGTTTCCTCAGCTGTAACAGAGACAAGAATAGCACCGGGGAATCAGATGGCTCGGTGGATAAAGGTGCATGTATGCAAGCCTGATGATTTGAGTTCAGATTTTCTGTCGTGTCCAAGTGCCAGAGCACGGGAGGCTGTGGGAAGATAACCTCAAGTCCAGGGCCATTCTGGGCTTTGGTAGCAAGGCTTTTCCTCAAAGGGGGGAAAATTCTTTCTGTAGATCTCAGAGACGGTGCCTGCTCAGGAGACACTCACTACTGTTTCTCTCCTTACAATTGCCCCGGAAGGACACAGTTGCTAAGGGCCAAACATAACACTAAGCTGCTAGACTGTGAGGACCTTAATTCCTTAACAAATGTTCCACAAACATTTATTCTGTACTGTGTCCAGAACAGACACAAACAAGACAGGTTTCCTCCACTATAAAAAGAGACACAATGACTCTGGGCAAGGCAGGCAGATACCGGGCTTGCTGTGACACAGCCCAGGTTGACAGCCTGGCTCTGCCCACCACAGGGAAGTTCCTTTCCTCTTTGAGCCTCGAGTTTCTCATCCATCAAGCAGAGCTAATTCTAAATGCATCTGGAATGGACTGAGCAATTGGGGATGCTTAGAAATGAGCTGGGGGCAGGGTAGAGCAGATGGCTATCCACTGCATGGGACAATGAAGGGTGAATTGGGTAGTCTGATCTGGCCACGGAAGACAGGCACTCTAGGCAGAGAGGGTAAAGAAGAAGCAATGACAATGGCACTGAACAGCAAGGCAGGCCGCAGAAGGAATGTCTACAGGCCAGGCAAGTGATGCTGGGTTTATTCTGTAAACAAGATGTTTGGGGCTTGATGGGAGATCTGTAGGGAGTAGGATCTACAGGCGCTAGGGCCCTGGGGTCTCTCTTCAGCCCAGATCCAAGCCCAGACCCCCACACTTCCCTTTCCTCGTGGTCCTACTCAGTCTCTCCAGTGTAGCATAAAGGCCTGAGGAACTAGCCACTGCAGACTCTGCCATGTGTTCTTTGCTCAAATCCCCACACCAGCACCACCCTCCTGATGATCTGAGCAGTAAGCATCGCAACAAAGGAAAAATAACAAAGAGGTCAGGACTCAGCTCAGTGCTAGCACATTATCTGATGTTCCTATCCCTGCAAGGCTGACCCCCCCAAATCAGACAATACTGGTACTGTCTGGTACTGTACCAGGTACTGTCTGGCCTGGTTTCCTCTTTTTAAAGTCTAGGACAAGTGCAAAGACAGGTTTTCCTTACTGCACAAGGAAACAAGAACACTAGTTAACAACACACATGGGAGCTTGCCAAAGGTCTAGAAGCTCTCATTGTTTTTAGGCTACAATTTCAGAGTTATCAAATAGCCAGTGCAAAGTCACCTCCCCAAATACTTGGTCTGAGTTGGCACCTGGCACAATTAGGCCCCCTCAGTCCTAAAATATAGAGAAATGTTGGAAAAGGTTGCTGGAGCTGCAGTGCTGACCAAAACTGCACCAGAAAGCTAACATGACTCAGCTACCTCCCCTATAACCAGGCTGGCCATCTGATATAGGCAGCTATGTGACCAAGAAGTGTCCAGGCTCAATCTGCACCCCAAGCAATCAGCAGATTATACTCTAGGAAGGAACAAAGAGAAACCTCCCCTTCCACACACAGTCAGCCATTGGTCCAGAACGTGCTCTCTGCCGCCATCACTGCTGACACCAGCCCCCAAAGGTGGGACATGCCTGCGCACCTCAGGAGAAGGGACAAGGGCTGCTCTAACATGCCCTGGCCCCAGCACAAGTGACTCAAATCTGTGTTTGCACCTGGTAAAGGTCAGCCTTCACTCGAGTTTTCCCTTTAACAGTTTCTGCCATATTAAAATGTTCCTGCTTCTTTTATGTACATTAATTACTCACAGCAATTACTTTTAATTCTTATAGCAGGTGTCCTTTAATCACTTTTATGTAAATAAAACTGCTTATTTTAGCTGGTTTCATCATCTTCAAAACACACCACTAAAGTTCTAGCTTTTAAAACCTGGAAGAACCCCAGCATTTTATGCTTGTCTTTTATTCTGTTTTCCTGGTTTTTATTCTTTTCCATTCTTCTTGGCTTTGATACTCTTTTAGGCCTGTACATTTATTTATTAAATTTTTGATTTCTTTATATGACTCGTTTCTCTCCTAGGTTGTATACTTTAATACTACTATAATTTTGCTAATATCCCCCTTCTTAATGGTCATAATTAACTTCACTGTACCCTGTTATATTTCTTGGTTTAATTTTTACTATTTCAAATTTAACAGCTTGAATGAGATTTAATTCACATATTGTACAATCTATACCTTCAGTGGGTACAAGTCACAACCAACTTTAAAAGATCCTTAACCACCTCCACTCCTCTATCTGAGCTGTCCCCTAAACATTACAGCTTGCTTCCAGATTTTCCCACTGGACTTTCCTACAGGTAATCACATGGCAACGCCACCTTGGGGGCCATTCTTTCTCACTTGTCTTATTGACAACCAACTGACCCACCATCGAGGCTTCTTGTGGGCTGCTGACCCACCTGAATGACCTACATGTCCTCTGTGTTGCGTCTGTCACTGTCTGATTTCTGGTGCTGTGCGGCAGGGTTTGAAAGTACAAGTGTGAGTTCTACTTTATTCCTTTCCCTTCCGGATTTCAGAATCAGACCCTCAGCTTCCACAAGCCTCCACCAGACAGGGACTGAGGAGTCCTATAATGAACGCTGCTGCTTCAGTCCATGTCTGTTTACAGAGCCCTTACATTTCAGTGGTGTTTCACAGGGCTTACAGTAACTGATCTGTACAGAGTCTGTTAAACTTGTTCCAAGCTTCTGCAAACAGAATGCTTTCTCAGCTCGACTTTCAGAATTTCCACTGTAAGTACAGAAACCCAGGAGTGGGGATGCATACTGAAGTTAGTGTCTGTGGAACTGTTTATTTCTTAAGAGTCACAAAGACAAGAGATCAGAAGGGGGACTCAACCCCAACCCGTGAGAACTGGATGTGAGCTGACTACGTGGTCATCAGCCCAGCACAGGCAGATGTGTGCTGCCCAGTGCTTCCAACTGTGATCCTATTTATTGGAAGGGAAGGCCAAGTTCACTTCTCTCTCTCTTTCCTTCATTTCCTCAACACAATTTAATAAACACACGGTGGCTAGTAAATACTTGAGGAAAATAATTTTGTAAATCAGAGCAGTTCAGAAGAACTGCTTTCATTACAAAGATTATGTTGCTTTTGCCAAATAGATATGGCAAAGTGTGAGTACAAAATATGCCTAAATCCAAACTCGTTTTAAGGGGTTAAAACAATTCATATATACTCAGGCATACCTATAAATTTATATGAAGTAATTCATCTCTATTTATTAAACCTCTCTTTTCCATAATGCCCTGGAAGAAACATTTTATGTTATTTTTTTTTTTTTAAACAGAACTGACAAAGCTCAAGGCTAAACCCCTGAAAACTGTATTCAGCTCTTGTCTCTTGCACAAGAAAAGCAACTGTAGTGGTGATTAAATTAAATCCACAAAACAAGGACCAAGCACTTGGCTCCAAGATGACTCACCGGGCACTAGGAGTACAAAGAAAAGGGTATGGCCAGCTCAGGACAAAGTACAAGGTCACTCAGACAAGCAAATGAACTAGGGCCATGAAGCCAATGGGAGGGCTGGCTGTGAGTTCAGACTGCAAACTCAACAGAGATGGGAGGTTATGTAGGTACAGGGGCTACCATGGCTAAGAACAACCTTTAGCAATCAAGATGGGCTTGGTGTGCACATGACAGTCTAAACAGTCTAAATGTCCTGACTGATCAGCTTGGGTGCCAACTCTTTATCACTAACTGTATTCTGAGTCACGCTGACCATTCATGCCTTCCTAGGCCAGGCATAAGGTGATTCCTCAGGGACAGACACATCTTGAAGGTGACAACAGACCAGAGGGAAACAGACTGTGTTATGCAGCAGCAAGCAGGGGTCACTGATGTGGGGAGGTGGACCCCACCTGCCTGTCAATCACCATGAAAGAAATGTATTACTAATTACTTTCCCTTTGCACAAAAGCTGGAAGTCAGACTTCCCAGGTTAAAAAAAAAAAGAATCCATGTTTTAAATTCCAGAAACCAACTCAATAAAAACAAATGCTGCTGGCTAAACAAAACACACCTCTAGCCTGCTGTGGCAATACCTGCCTTTAATCCCAGCACTCAGAAGGCAAAGGTAGGTGTGAATGAATTCTAGGCCAGCAGTGTCAAGAGCAAAATGGTCTCAAAAAA